>NC_091981.1:65591547-65894047 GCF_044704955.1 Pristiophorus japonicus
ATGTATGTGGTGACCCACCCCGAGGAACTCCCTACCCCGTACATGATTTGCTCGGACAGTATGTTCACCTGCAATTCATGTACGGAGTACCTGGCTATCTGGTCCCGTCGCGGATACACGTCCGCTGACGGGAGACCCCTGGCAATCAAGCCCCTGCTGGAGAAAATCATGACAGCGGTGGGGGAAGAGGGAAAGGTCTACATACATAAGGTGAAGGCCCATTCAAAAACCGAACCCTGTGCAGAGGGAAACCAACAGGCTGACAAACTGGCCAAAGAAGGTGCACGCATGGGAAAGTTCTGGGAACCCTATGACACCGGCCGCATAGCAGCGGTCAAGAATAAGAACAGGGCAGCAGAGAGTACAGGGATAGCTTTGGCCCCGGACTTAAATACAGTTCAGGCACAGGACCCGGTCCTGAAAGCTGTCCTGAACGCACTAGCTAGAGGAGAGAGAGTAGAAGGTCCGTACGGCACAGCAGCCATTACCGTTAAGGAAGGCATGCTGTTTAAAGAGGGACAATGGGTCGTGCCACAGCAGCACCAGAGGGAATTCCTAAAACTGGCCCATGAGGATCCAAGAGCGGGACACCCCGGGCCTGAGACCACCTGGCAACGGGTGGAACAGGCAGGATGGTGGCCGGGACTCAGGGAGGACGTCCGCGAGTTCTGTGCGAACTGCCTGGTGTGTGCTGCGAACAACCCCAACTCCCAGAAAAGGAAGGTGTCCCTAGGACACGTCAGGAGGGTAGAGGGACCATGGCAGTCAATCCAAATTGACTACATCGGGCCCCTACCCACCGCCCAGGGAGGTTACAAATACTGCCTAGTCCTGGTGGACGTGTTCTCAAAATGGGTTGAAGCCTTCCCCTGCCGAACAGCTACCGCACTATGGACAGCTAAGATTCTGGTGAGGGAAGTGTTCTCCCGGTGGGGACTCCCACAGTATGTGGAGTCGGACCAGGGGAGCCATTTCACTGGGCAGGTAATGCAGGCAACCCTTAAGGTGCTCGGCATTGAGGGGAAATGGCACGTTGCCCACAATCCACAGTCATCTGGTATTGTGGAGCGTTTAAACCGCACCATTAAAGAAAGGCTGCGGAAGGAAACGGGAGACTCACCCCAAAACTGGGTGGAGGTCTTACCGTTGGTCCTAATGGGGATCCGAACCACCGGGTATTCCCCATACGAGCTCATGACTGGCCGGAACGTGCGGACCTCCACCCATGTCCTAGTCCCGGTGCTCACAGAAGGTCAGCTCAGAGAGGTGAACCAGGACAGGTTTATCAGGAACCTGTTTGAACACCTCAAACAGATTCACTGGCAGGCTGCTAGAACCCAGCAAACACCACGAATGGGAGATAGGGGACCAGGTCATGGTGAGGAACTATGCTCGGGTCGGGGTTTTTGAAGCATTATATATGGGGCCATACAGCATTGTCGACAAGGCAAGCCCGATGGTCTATGCCATAAAGGTGCCCCGCCGTACTAAGTGGTTCCACATCAACCAGTGCAAGCTCTACAACCCAGGGTCAGCCAAGCACAGAGGGCAGCCAGGAGGTGTGAACCATCCTCAGGACAGGGACCCTCCGTTGGCCGCCCCCGACGGTGGAGGGCCCACAGGGAATGTGGCAGGCTCAGAAACCGTGCCTATAGGGGCGGTGAATTGCAGTACTGAAGGGGCTATCCCACCCATCGTTTGGGATTCGGACGCAACCCCAGTAATCCAAGCCCTGAGAAGGACCCTCCGTACACCACGGCCAAAGATACCGTGGTCACTGGCATCTAAGCCTCAGCGATTCTACCCTAGGAGAAGGGCAGCCCGACAGGGAAGGCCGAAGGTCAGAAGTACAGAGGCCGTTCAGAGTAGGGACCACCAGCCAGCCGCCTCCAGCGGTGAGGGTCTCACAGCAGTAGTACCAATGAGCTGTCCCAGAGACAAGGGTCTCCAGCTCACCAGCTGCGGGGAAACCCTAGCATCCAGGCGGCTATCAGGCCGCACAAGGCATGGGCCTGACAGGGATTAACCAGGCCACCCGGAGACGGGTGGCGGTTGTACATAGCTCTAATTTTTAGTTTAAGGCAGCTGACTGCACCATTTTACATTTTAAGGTTTAGAATTGAGGGTAATGTTGCAGTAATGTTTAAGTGATTGTTTTGAGTTTGTCTTGTGTGTCAGCCAGCCTGAGAGCAGTTCTCAAGGGCAGGATCCAGACATTACCGGGTGATGGACAAACCTCAGGAGACCAATTGATGTTGTTTAATTTTAATCTATGTTTTTTTCCTTCTGTAATGTGGTTGTACGTTGCCTATATGCTGGTGAATATAATGTAACTGAAATGAAATGTAACTGTGCTGAAATGCAATTGTAGTGATTGAACCCCCTCCAAGCTGGGAGGGTATAAATGTAAAAAGTTTGTACCTGTAAAGGGAAAAGTGTGCATCTATGGATATGTTGCATAAGTGTAATGCATCTTGGGAAGCAAAGAGTAGGAGTAAACGGGTACTTTTCAGAATGGCAGGCAGTGACTAGTGGAGTGCCGCAAGGTTCTGTGCTGGGGCCCCAGCTGTTTACATTGTACATTAATGATTTAGACGAGGGGATTAAATGCAGTATCTCCAAATTTGCGGATGATACTAAGTTGGGTGGCAGTGTGAGCTGCGAGGAGGATGCTATTAGGCTGCAGAGTGACTTGGATAGGTTAGGTGAGTGGGCAAATGCATGGCAGATGAAGTATAATGTGGATAAATGTGAGAGACAGACTATTATCTGAATGGTGACAGATTAGGAAAAGGGAAGGTGCAACGAGACCTGGGTGTCATGGTACATCAGTCATTGAAGGTTAGCATGCAGGTACAGCAGGCGGTTAAGAAAGCAAATGGCATGTTGGCCTTCATAGCGAGGGGATTTGAATACAGGGGCAGGGAGGTGTTGCTACAGTTGTACAGGGCCTTGGTGAGGCCACACCTGGAGTATTGTGTACAGTTTTGGTCTCCTAACTTGATGAAGGACATTCTTGCTATTGAGGGAGTGCAGCGAAGGTTCACCAGACTGATTCCCGGGATGGCGGGACTGACCTATCAAGAAAGATTGGATCAACTGGGCTTGTATTCACTGGAGTTCAGAAGAATGAGAGGGGACCTCATAGAAACGTTTAAAATTCTGACGGGTTTAGACAGGTTAGATGCAGAAAGAATGTTCCCAATGTTGGGGAAGTCCAGAACCAGGGGTCACAGTCTGAGGATAAGGGGTAAGCCATTTAGGACCGAGATGAGGAGAAACTTCTTCACCCAGAGAGTGGTGAACCTGTGGAATTCTCTACCACAGAAAGTAGTTGAGGCCAATTCACTAAATATATTCAAAAGGGAGTTAGATGAAGTCCTTACTACTCGGGGGATCAAGGGTTATGGCGAGAAAGCAGGAAGGGGGTACTGAAGTTTCATGTTCAGCCATGAACTCATTGAATGGCGGTGCAGGCTAGAAGGGCTGAATGGCCTGCTCCTGCACCTATTTTTCTATGTTTCTATGTTTCTATGTATTAGTTTAGCTAATTTATGGGGAAGGTTATCTCTTGGGAGTCAGGAACTTTGCTCACCTCGAAGATGATACCATAAATGATATGGTACCACAGGGGGGAATGTAGAATTTACCAATATCTCGCAAAGATTCCAGGTACCTTTCCCCTACAGAGGAGAAGAATCCCTTTCTAGGCTTTTAAAATGAGTTTAAAGGGGCAGACGAAGCCTGCGGGGGATAAAAGGGGAGGCATTCATGGAGACCCCCCCCCCGCCCAGTGTTTGGACTCATAGGAAAGGGAATTCAAAATGGACCTAAATTACAGAAGCTTGAGATCCCCTAAACATCTATGAGAAGGAGCATATCAATTTTAAGATTCTACAACATTTTGGCTGCGAAAAAGAGTTACCAAATACAGGAGGTGGGGCTAACCTCTGAAGCAATTCACCCCCTAAGAGATAATCGAATTACCCAATTAAGCACAATGGAAATCATGGTCAGGATACTGGACAATCCTAAAACAATGCAAAACCAGTGATAGCACATTCTCACACCCTAATCGAGTTACTGCTGACAAAGGAGACATTTGAAAATCAATGGACAGAACAGTTTAAACAGAGCCCAAGAGATTTGATGGGAGATAACGGAGCCTTTTTTGGGGGGATATATCTATCCCCCAGTTTTACAAGGAAAAACTAACAGAACACAGACTGGAACTCGCACAGACTCGAATAAGGACACAGACTGGAACACAGACACAGACACAAGCAGCCTGCTTCCTCTACAGTGAAGAAATGGAATAGTGAAGGAAACTACCAGAACTCATCAGGAACTGACCGAGCACGAGGCCCACGAAACGGAAGTTTGTCAGCAACCAAATTGACAACCACTCTACAATCTACTTCTGAACGACCCAACGGGGGAGAAATTACCAAAAGGGACTAACTAAAACTATTCCTAACCAAAGAAAGTGTGTACTTACCCCATACATCCAAAACGCAACTTAGCGCATCAACGGACGCACCCTAACCGAAGACTACGCAGTCCGATGTCCTCTCCTCTCTCTGGGGTGCGACTCGCCTAGAAGGCTAACTGCAGCGAATCCCGAAACCGTGATTCACCGGCAACTGTCTAAAGGGATTGGTGAGCATAGCCCCTGAAGCCTCAGAGCTTATAACTTAGTTAGTTCGGGGAATTGGGAGGGGGGAGGCTGGGATAACTTGTATAAATGTATCTGCATTCTCCTCTTTACCCCATTTAGAGTTTAAGCTATATTCTTTTCCCCACAGGCTGTAATTTGACATTTTATTCAATGTGTTGTACCCCTCAGTGTGTATTGGTCTGTGTGTGTTATTAAAGATGTGCCTTTTACTTCTTTTTAAACACAATAAAGCCATACCTGCTTCCTACCTTGTCTGTCCAAGTCTGTCACAGTCCCTTCATAATTCCAGTGTCTAGAACCAAGGGTGTGGGAGCGATTCGGAACCGCTCATGTAAGGTCAGAAGGGAAAGCTGACCCCCTGCAAACCACCCCTTACAAATGAGACACTACACAGGAATGGTTAAGGTGAATAAAAGAATTTATTAAACATTGTAAACTTTGTCAACTTTATAAACTTTGTAAACTTTATTTAAAATACCATAAATTAGCTGCATCCAGCAGTGTGATAATTCAGCACCAACAATAACATAATAATAAAACATAAAACATAGGATGCATCCAGCATCAACAACATAAATACAACAACCCCTGCCCCACTATCTTTTACCACTGGCTTCTACCCCCCCCCCCCCTTACACTTATCCCTCTCCCTTGCCTGCTGCTCCTAGCCCAAGTGGTACCAAGATGGCATGCAACAACATTGCCAGAGCGCTGCTGTGTTGGGGGTAGAGACAATGAAGACGCCTCATAGGGAGACACTGGACCAGCTCATGGCGTGGAAGGCCTGGCTTCTGACTGTCGAACCTCTTCATCGGTGTCGGGATTTGGGTATGCCAGTGGGGAACGCAGATAGTATGGTGGAAGGATTTATGGACTGTATCACCTGCCCAAGCTGAAGCAGAGCTTATGCCTGTGGTGCACCATATTCCGCAAGGCTTCATGCCACACTCTCCGGGACTCCAGTGTCACTGCTGGAGGCCACCAGCCTCGTGTGGGCACTGATGGCCTCACAGGTTTCATGGCTCGCACCGACAATCTGCGACCCAACCTCCATAATGTCGCAATGAGAGTCTCGATGGTCGCGGGAATTCTACCCAAGACATCAAGGAGCTGACGGGTGAGGTGGATGCTCTCCCTGAGCAGTCCCACCATGTCCAGTTCCACGTCTGCTTGTCTGTCAGCAGACCGACTTTGCCGACTCACCCTCCGGAGATAGGACATACATGATTCGACCCCAGAACTGCGTTGCTGCACACCACTAGTCTCAGGAGCCTCGGAGTTGTCGAACCCCGAGAAAGTTATGTCATCGTCCTCAGACGAGGTGAGTGCCGGTAGTAAAAGAGAAGTGCATTGCATCTGCGTCGGAGTCGGCTGATCTGTAAACTCGTCCTCTTCTTCTTCCTTGTCCTCCACCACACAATGGCCTGTCTTTTGCTTTGAGGGATGCTGCGGCTGTGGCTGGTCATCTGAAAGTAGAAAGCAACAGAGGAGGGGGCAGGGTGACATGAGGAAGGTCACATAGCACAGGCTCATTTGAAGGACTGCCGCGACTCCATTATATCTAGTCCACAGACACTGCAGGACATTGCCCCAACCATAGTCCACAGACACTGTAGGACATTGCTCCAACCATTGTTCGCAGACACTGCATCACATTGCCCTAACCCAGCCCAGAGAGGGTGCAGGGCTTACCCTTAGTATCCAAGCGGGGGTCAACACCCCCAGTTGCAGTTGCCTGACCTGAGACACCGATGAAGCCTGCCACTCTCTCCTCGATGTCGGTGAGTAGCAGGTTCTGAGGCGGACCGCTGCCTGCTTGCAGAAATTGTGTGACTTCTTTGCCTCCGAAGATGAAAATGGAAATTCTTACAAGAGGGTCCATCTGCTCTTGTGTCACATACAGATAGCCACCTTGTACCATACTGTCTGAATGTAATACAGTCCTCTGTTTATTGGCCTTGGAAGTTGCATGTGGTTCATCAGGAGGACATCGAAGTGCGGAGATATCTTATCAGATCTCAGAAAGCAATCTTAATAATGTGAAAAGATCATTCATGGCAAATAGGGTGCCAAGTTAAGCCGACCTATGTGTCATGCATTTTAGGAGGCAGCCCACAGAGTGCTGAGAGACAGCAACAGCATGAGAACACCCACAGACTACTGACAGGCACCAAAAGCATGAGAACAAATAGTGTGTCAGGTTTATAATTGAAGTAATGAAGGAGTGCATGAATAAAAATTGTACTCACTCTAACGACCCTCAAAAGATCATTGAACTTTTTTCGGCACTGTTTGCCACTACTGACCACTGTGTCTTCAGCAGCGACCTCCTCAGCGATTTCCCCCCATCTGCAATTAAAAATGGATGGCGGGGTCTAGGTGCACCCCTCTGATATAACTCCTGCCATCTTCTCTCCACAGCTCCCACTAGAGCTTCGTTAGCCTTGTGGCTGAATCACCTGGCACGCTATCTTGATTCCTCATCCTCCATGATCAAAATCCAAATTGAAAATAGCTGTTTCAGCCCCGGGTGTACTGCGCATGCGCGTGGCCGCACCCTGCATTTGCGTTTGCGATCGGACAGCAAACCTGAAGCACGGGAGGAAAAAAAAAAATTTGCGCATGCGTAGAACGGCCAATTTCTTTTTAGCGGTTGAACATTTGGCTCCGGCAAATTGTGTGATGCAATGCCGGAGTTAGTGCTAACGCTCCTCGTGAACTTTCATTTGGCGAAAGTTGCGCGCTCTGGCGCCAACGTCAACCTGGCACTAAATCTTTGATTTCGCCGCGATTTGCGCCCAGAAATGGGCTAAAACGCAAAAACCCGAAAACCCAGCCCTTCAAGTGGTAAGCGACAGGGAGGTCAGAGTGGGACAGGGGGTTCAAATGGTAAGCGACAGGGAGGTCAGGGTTGTACTTGTGGTCAGTACAGAAGGAAGTAGCAAAGCAATCACCTAATCTGCGTTTGATCCAATTCCATTCTCATTGAAATTTATTAGGTCCCAGTCATTGATGCTACACTCCTGGCAGAGAACGTCAATCAATGGGACTGTGGCTCACAGAATTAGCTCTCATTTAACTGATCTCTGTGTGACCTGCCCTCGTGCGAAATGACAGTCCTTCCCAGAAGCACAGCATCAATCAATTTTCCCTATAAAAACCTGGAATTATCCCTTTTCCAGGGTGCGGTATTAACATTACCATAGTTAACAACTGAGAATTTCTCTTTTCATCTTAACTTTTCAAGTATTCAGTGTCTGAAGATTATACCATTTTTTAGAATATGCCAGAGTGGAAGGGACGGAATTCCTCTTATTGTATTAAAAAGAGAAAATGCAGGAAATCTTAATGGGTCAGGCAGCATCTGTGGAGAGAGAAACAGAGTTAACATTTCAGGTTGATGACCCTTTGTCAGAACTGGTGAATGTTCGCAACAACGCGAGAGTCGGGAAGAGCGGCAAACAACATAAAAACAGCACGAATGGGAGAGTTGGAGCTGAAACAATGTGAGAGTCAGCAAACAACATAAAAGCAGCTAGCCAGAATGGTACCAACTGACCTGGGAGGATTAGAATAAAAAAATTCAAAGTATGATGTCACAGGAAAGCAGGGAAGTGATTGGTTGGTCAGCTTTTCTCTCTTTTCTGGGGCATTGGTTTAAATTAAGAGCTGGGATTAAAAACAAAACTTGAAAGCTTAATTAATAAAATACATTAGTGATGGCAGGGCACGCGATGTGTTACCGCTGCAGCAAGTGGGAGCTGGTTGACCCCATTAAAGTCCATGGCAACCACATCTGCAGTAAGTGTCTGCAGCTCGAGAAACTTCGGCTCCGTGTTGATGAGCTGCAGTCCGAGCTGCGGACACTGCGACACATCAGGGAGGGGGAGAGTTACCTGGACACTGTGCTCCAGGAGGCAGTAACACCTCTTAGGTTAATTAATTCAAATTTGTTCCATGGTCAGGGACAGGAGGGTGTGACTACGCGTGAGGCAGGTATGGGGACCCAGGAGGTAGTGATGGTGAAGCCTCAGCCCTTGCTCTTGTCCAACAGGTATGAGATTCTTGCTCCCTGTGTGGACGAGGCAGCGAGTGCAGGGAGGATGAGCAAACTGACCACCGCACCGTGGTACAGGGGGCCATTCAAGTGGGGGGTGTAAAAAGAAATGTTGTAGTGGTAGGGGACAGTATCATTAGGGGGATAGATAAGGTTCTTTGCAGCCGAGAGCATGAGTCCCGAAGGCTGTGTTGCCTGCCCAGTGCCAGGGTTATGGACATCTCCTCTGGGCTGGAGAGGAACTTGGAGTGGGAGGGGGAAGATCCAGTTGTCATGATCCATGTAGGTACCAACGACATGGGTAGAACAAAGAAAGATGTTCTGCTGAGGGAATATGAGCAGCTAGGGATTAAAAAGCAGAACCACAAAGGTAATAATCTTTGGATTATTACCTGAGCCACGAGCAAATTTGCATAGGATAAACAAGATCAGAGAGATGAACACGTGGCTCAAAGACTGGTGTGGGAGAAATGGGTTTTGGTTCATGGGGCACTGGCATCAGTGCTGGGGCAAGAGGGAGCTGTTCCGTTGTGGCAGGCTTCACTTGAACCATTCCGGGACTAGTGTCCTGGCGAATCAAATAACTAAGGCTGTAGAGAGGGCTTTAAACGAAACAGTAGGGGGGCGGTGAGGTGAGCGGAAATTTAAAAAGTCAAAGAGCAAGGAAAAGGCAATAGAACAGGGTAGCAGTGGAGGAAATGATAACCAGAGTGTGACAGGAAGGGACAGAATGTAACAAAATAAGAGTGTATCAAAAAGTGGGGTCAAAGCAGGGAAAAATGTTAAAAAAACACAATTAAAAGCTCTTTATCTGAATGCATGCAGTATTTGTAACAAGTTAGATGAGTTGATGGTACAAATAGATATAAATGGGTATGATATGGCCCTTACGGCTAAGGGGATCAAGGGGTATGGAGAGAAAGCAGGAAAGGGGTACTGAGGGAATGATCAGCCATGATCTTATTGAATGGCGGTGCAGGCTCGAAGGGCCGAATGGCCTACTCCTGCACCTATTTTCTATGTTTCTATGTTTCTATCTGATAGCCTTTATAGACATGGTTGCAAGGTAACCAAGGCTGGGAACTGAATATTAAGGGGTATTTAACAATTCGGAAGGATAGACAGAAAGGAAAAGGAGGTGGGGTAGCTCTGTTAATAAAGGATGAGATCAGTGCAGTAGTGAGAAATGATATTGTTTCAGAAGATCAAGATGCAGAATCAGTTTGGGTGGAGATAAGAAATAATAAGGGGAAGAAGTCACTGGTGGGCATAGTCTATAAGCCTCCTAACAATAGCTACACTGTTGGACGGAGTATAAATCAAGAAATAATGGAGGCTGTAAGAAAGGAATGGCAATAATCATGGGCAATTTTAATCTTCATATTGATTGGACAAATCAAATTGGCCAAGGTAGCCTTGAGAAAGAGTTCATAGAGTGTATCTGGAATGGTTTCCTTGAACAGTACGCTGCAGAACCAACCAGGGAGCAGGCTACCTTAGATCTGGTACTGTGTAATGAGACAGGATTAATAAATTATCTCCGAGTAAAGATCCTTTAGGAAAGAGTGATCATAGCATGGTTGAATTTTAAATGAGACTGGGGAATTAGTAATTAAGGGAAATTTGAACAAATATTTTGTATCGGTTTTCATGGTAGAAGACACTAAAAAATCCCAACAATGGATAATCAAGGGGCTATAGGGAGGGAGGAACTTAAAACAATCACTATCACTAAAAAAAAATTACTCGGTAAAATAATGGGACTAAAGGTGGACATGTCCCCTGGACCTGATGGTGTGCATCCTAAAAAATTGCCTGCGGAGATAGTGGATGCCTTGGTTTCAATCTACCAAAATTCTGGGGAGGTCCCACCGAATTGGAAAGCCATAAAAGTAATGCCCTTATTTTAAAAAGGAGGCAGACAGAAAGCAGGAAACTATAGACCAGTTAGCCAAACATCTGTCATTGGGAAAATGCTGGAGTCCATTATTAAGGAAGCAGTAGAGGACATTTGGAAAAGCATAATATAGTCAAGCAGAGTCCGCATGGTTTTATGAAAGGGAAATCACGTTCGACAAATTTGCTGGAGTTCTTTAAGGATGTAACTGGCAGGGTTGATAAGAGAGAACCAGTGGATGTGGTGTATTTGGATTTCCAGAAGACATTCGATAAGGTGTCACATAAAAGGTTACTGCACAAGATAAAAGTTCACGGAGTTGGGGGTAATATATTAGCATGGACAGAGGATTGGCTAACTAACAGAAAACAGAGAGTCAGGATAAATAGGTCATTTTCCGGTTGGCAAACGGTAACTAGTGGGGTGCCACAGGGATCAGTGCTGGGGCCTCAACTATTTATAATTTATATTAATGACTTGGATGAAGGGACCGAGTGTAATGTAACTAAGTAAGCTGATGATAGAAAGATAGGTGGGAAAGCAAGTTGTGAGGGATATAGACAGGCTAATAAGTGGGCAAACATTTTGCAGATGGAGTATAATGTGGGAAAGTGTGAGATTATCCACTTTGGCAGGAGAAGTCCTGCTACAACAGTGCAGGGTATTGGTGAGGCCACACCTAGAGTACTGCGTACAGTTTTGGTCTCCTTATTTAAGGAGGAATATACTTGCATTGAATCTTATTGAATGGCGGAGGAGGATCGAGGGTCCAAATGGTCTACTTCTGCTCCTAGTTCTTATTTTTTTTAAATGAACAGATTCTTAAGGAGCACTGAAAGGGGGAGGGGAGGAAAGAACAAAAGGGAAGGTGTGTGATAGGATGGAAGACAGAGAAATTTGAGAGATAAACGGGATGATAGGCTGACTTGAGATGGTAATGGCAGAAGTTAGAAAAAGATTAGTCTAGATAGGGCATGAATGGCAGAATAATAATCAGCTGCCATGGGAAACAGAGAGAAAAAATACATAAGATTGGGGGCGGGGGGGCGGGCGGTTTAAAAAAGAAGGAAAGGAAGCAAAATATGAGCAGAGGTTATGGTCTGAAATTATTCAACTCGATGTTGAGTCCAGAAGGCTGTAAAGTGTCTAAACGAAGGATGAGGCGCTGTTCCTCGAGCTTGCATTGAGCTTCATTGGAACAGTGCAGGAGGCCGAGGACGGAGATGTCGGAGTGGGAGTGGAGCGGGGAATTAAAGTGACAGGCAATCAAAAGCTCGGGGTCGGCTTACGGACTTAACGGAGGTGTTCCGCAAAGCAGTCACCCAACCTGGATTTGGTCTCCCCAATGTAGAGGAGACCACATCGTGAGCAGCGAATACAGTATACTAAATTGAAAGAAGTATAAGTAAATTGCTGTTTCACCTGGAAGGAGTATTTTGGGCTCTGAGCAGTGGGAAGGGAGGAAGTAAAAGGGCAGGTGTTGCATCTCCTGCACTTGCATGGGAAGGTGCCGTGGGAGGGGAAGGGGGTGCTGAGGATGACTACGGAATGGACCAGGGTGTCGTGGAGGGAGCGGTCCGTTCGGAATGCTGAAAGGGAAGGGCAAGATGTGATTGGTGGTGGGATCACGCTGGAGGTGGTGGAAATGGCAGAGGATGATCTGTTGAACGTAGAGGCTGGTGGGGTGAAAGGTCGTGGTTCTGAGAGGGAGGGGAAGGGGTGTGAGCAGAGGTGTGGGAAATAGAATGGACACGGTCGAGGGCCATGTTAATCACGGTGGAGGGGAATACTCGGTTGAGGAAAAAGGAAAACATGTCAGAGGCACTAGTGTGAAAGGTGGCATCATCAGAGCAGATGCGATAGAGACAGAGAAACTGGGAGAATGGAATGGAGTCCTTACAGGATGCAGGGTGGAAGTATAGTCCAGGTAGCTGTAGGAGTCAGTGGCCTTATAGTGGATACTGGTCGAAAGCCTATCCCCAGAAATGGAGACAGAGAAGTCGAGGAAGGGAAGGGAAGAGTCGGAGATGGACCATGTGAAGATGAGGGAAGGGTGGAAATTGGATGCAAAGTGAATTAAATTTTCATGTTCAGGGCAAGAGCAGGAAACAGCATCGATACAGTCATCAATGTATCGGAAAAAGAGGTGAGGGAGGAGCCCCGAGTAAGACTGGAACAAAGAATGTTCCACAAATCCCACGAAAAGGCACTCAGAGTTCCCATAGCAACACCTTTTCGTTTGGAGGATGTGAGTGGAGTTAAAGGAGAAGTTGTTCAATGTGAGAACAGGTTCAGCCAGACAGAGGAGGGTGGTGGGGGATGGGGACTGCTTGGGCCTCTGCTCGAGGAAGAAGCGGAGCACTCTCAGGCCATCCTGGTGTAGAGGGATTGGACGTCCATAGTGAAAAGAAGATGGTTGGGGCCAGGAAACTGGAAGCTGTTAAAGTGGTGTAGGGTGTCGGAGGAGTCGCGGATGTAGGTGGGAAGAGACTGGATAAGGGGAGAAAAAATAGAGTTGAGATTCCTTTTATTGTGCTGGGCGTAAAGGATTGCCAGAACAATCTAGTGGGCTCTGTTACGGGTTGAGATCCTACCAGCCTGATTTTCCGATATGGGTTACACCCCTAAAGGCAATCCTGTATGCCCAAGAGCAGTAAGATAAATATCTGCCCTGTAGAATCTGCCAATAGAAGTTTTATTGGCAGTTCTCAGTCACATCACAATGAGTGAGAGGAGCAACTAGTGTTACAGGGAAATTATCAGTGCTCATATACTTGCAATTTACAAAAAACATGTCACAGAGTGTGGATAACTCTGGTTAGGCCACATTTATTGCCTATCCCTTGTTTCTCTGAAAAGGTGGTTGAGGGTCTTCTTCTGGAACTGCTGCAATTGTTGTGCTCATAGTGCTCCGGAATTGGTGTTAGGCAGGGGATTTCAGATTTTGAACCAACAACAATAACAACAACCTGTATTTATGTAGCACCTTTAATGTAGTAAAATGTCCCAAGATGTTTCACAGGGTGTTATCAAATAAAATTGGACCCAGCGATAATAAAGGAATGGTGACATATAATTAGGATGTTATGTGACTTGGAAATGACGGTATGACCATAACATTGCTGTTCTTGTCCTTCTCGGTGATAGAAGTTGCAGGGCTGGGAGATGCTGCCGAAGTAACCTATTGGATATTATTTTTCACAGACGTATATGGATGTTCCATCCATATTTTGTGATATTTTCAGTTAGCCAGGAGACTGAAACTGGAAGGAATGCAAATTAAATTACATTAATGAGGAAGGTGCTGTAAATAAACAGCATATGCAACAAATGTGATCTATTTTAAATAGAAATATCTCCTTTAATCTTGTATCAATGTCAGCTTGGCTCTTTTGTGAATTATAAGGTTGCATTTTTTAGATCAATTGCAGGAGTTGAGCAACAAATATAGGTTGACTAGTGCAGTAAGGGCTGCAATATACTAAACAACTGCTGCTTACGCTGCAACACTTGCATCTGCAAATAACAAGATCCAACAGGCTGCATACTATGTCAGGAGATGAGCACGAATAATTTTCCTGTAACACTCGGTCATGCTCTGACCTGATGTAATATAGCTGAGATCTGTCATTAAACCTGCTATCACACCCCCATATCAAACTCCTACTACCCTTTGTGTGTAGAAATTATTATGTCTTTAATACACTTATGAATGACTCCATGAAGTCTAGTATTATACTTGAGCTGTTGTGACCTTAGTCCCATTTATTGTAACTCTAGAGTGAGGCACAGGCATGGTGGGCAGCCTTTTATACTGGGCCCTTCACACCAATGCAGGTGACCCTCAGGTCTCCCACTGCAGTGCCCTCTGGTGGCACACCTTATGTAACTATACAGTTAGTATACATGGTCTACATACATGACATCACTTCCCCCCAAATCTTTAATGCAAATTGACTCGTACATTGACGATGACCTAGGCTTTGCTCTTCCTGGTTGACCATTGGAGGGTTGCTTCTAGCTTGGGTGGGTTGGTAGTGAGATTTGTTGCCAGTGGAGGTCCCCGTGGTTTCTGGTTGTGACTCCGGTTCATCCCCCCACACAGAGATCAGGCTAATGCCCGTTACATGCAAGTTGCATTCAAGTTCTTTACATGGGTTTTACATTTACATCTTGGTATATTTGTTGGCTGGATTACAGTTGCGTTTTTTTTTTGTGTTGTACATTTACATGATCAGTACAGGTATCTCAGTACAGGTACACAAGAACAGTCTAGTTCCAGCACGACCAGATGAGATCCGGGTCGTCTGGTGACGGTGCAGCGCACCATGCTAGTGGGTCTGTGGGCGAGGTGAGGTCATTTTGCTCGAGTTGCTGGAGCTCAGGGCTCTTGCCGTTATTCCTAGTGTCAGGCAGGCACAAAGACAGCTGATTTGTCTGTGACTTCCCTGTCCTTTTCGTTTGCACAATGTCGCTGCTGCTCCCTGGGAAGCGATCTGAGTGAGTGAGCATTTCGTCTAAGTGACGGTGGGGCTGCCTTGTCTTGTCTAGCAGCTCGCAGGGGACTGCTGACTCGCTTTCCTTGAGGGCACCGTTGTGAGCACTCTCTAGTTTGGGATCTTGGCTGGTCCAGGTCCTGTTTGGAGGAGCCGCTGCGGGTGACCCTTCGCTCTTGGGCATTGCCGTGGTGGTGAGTGGGTTTGTGGGCTGCGCCTTTTCCACCCGGGTGGTGGGTGACGGTAGCCGACAGCGAGCATAGGCGCAGTTTACTGTTTCTGGCCCGTGGCGGTTCATGCCATCGGGTGCCTGCAATGTTAAACTGATCTGAGGCAGGGTATCGCTACCGGTGTCTCTGCTCTCCGGGGATCATTTACTCTGCGGCTTGTCTACTTCTGTCAGCTGTGGGGACACTTTATGATACATCATTCTGATCCCGGGGATGCAGGCTACAGCATTGGATAGCCTGCTGGATCTGTATACGACCGTTAGGTGTTCGCCTGCTCCATTGGCTGATTGCAATTTTAACCTGACATCGCTCAACAACATTTTGCTCATTACAGCTGGACTTTTACATTGGTTACCAATTTCAAGCAGTTCATTCAAAAATGGCAGGTTGCTGGCCTCCTTTAAAATAGCCGTACTACTTTTACCCCAGTCGTCTTCCTTGCGTGGAACCACGTGCCATTGCTCCATTAGCGCTGCACCTCGTGGTTTGGACGCCATCTTTTCCCTGTGACATGATAGGTCCAAGTCAGCATGGATTTGTGAAAGGGAAATCATGCTTGACAAATCTTCTGGAATTTTTTGAGGATGTTTCCAGTAAAGTGGACAAAGGAGAACCAGTTGATGTGGTATATTTGGACTTTCAGAAGGCTTTCGACAAGGTCCCACACAAGAGATTAATGTGCAAAGTTAAAGCACATGGGATTGGGGGTAGTGTGCTGACGTGGATTGAGAACTGGTTGTCAGACAGGAAGCAAAGAGTAGGAGTAAACGGGTACTTTTCAGAATGGCAGGCAGTGACTAGTGGGGTGCCGCAAGGTTCTGTGCTGGGGCCCCAGCTGTTTACATTGTACATTAATGATTTAGACGAGGGGATTAAATGCAGTATCTCCAAATTTGCGGATGACACTAAGTTGGGTGGCAGTGTGAGCTGCGAGGAGGATGCTATTAGGCTGCAGAGTGACTTGGATAGGTTAGGTGAGTGGGCAAATGCATGGCAGATGAAGTTTAATGTGGATAAATGTGAGGTTATCCACTTTGGTGGTAAAAACAGAGAGACAGACTATTATCTGAATGGTGACAGATTAGGAAAAGGGAAGGTGCAATGAGACCTGGGTGTCATGGTACATCAGTCATTGAAGGTTAGCATGCAGGTACAGCAGGCGGTTAAGAAAGCAAATGGAATGTTGGCCTTCATAGCGAGGGGATTTGAATACAGGGGCAGGGAGGTGTTGCTACAGTTGTACAGGGCCTTGGTGAGGCCACACCTGGAGTATTGTGTACAGTTTTGGTCTCCTAACTTGATGAAGGACATTCTTGCTATTGAGGGAGTGCAGCGAAGATTCATCAGACTGATTCCCGGGATGGCGGGACTGACCTATCAAGAAAGACTGGATCAACTGGGCTTGTATTCACTGGAGTTCAGAAGAATGAGAGGGGACCTCATGGAAACGTTTAAAATTCTGACGGGTTTAGACAGGTTAGATGCAGGAAGAATGTTCCCAATGTTGGGGAAGTCCAGAACCAGGGGTCACAGTCTGAGGATAAGGGGTAAGCCATTTAGGACCGAGATGAGGAGAAACTTCTTCACCCAGAGAGTGGTGAACCTGTGGAATTCTCTACCACAGAAAGTAGTTGAGGCCAATTCACTAAATATATTCAAAAGGGAGTTAGATGAAGTCCTTACTACTCGGGGGATCAAGGGTTATGGCGAGAAAGCAGGAAGGGGGTACTGAAGTTTCATGTTCAGCCATGAACTCATTGAATGGCGGTGCAGGCTAGAAGGGCTGAATGGCCTGCTCCTGCACCTATTTTCTATGTTTCTATGTTTCTATGTTTCTATGATGTCGACTGCCGCGATCTTCTTTCCCAGGGATTCTGCCACTGAAACTGGGAAGGCGCCCTCAGATCCAATCTTCCTCCCCAGGAGTCCTGCTACTGAAACCGGGAAGGTGCGTTTGGGTCATCTCGGCCAGTTCATCGGCAAGCAGTCGTGATGAGCGGTCTGTGCCTCGGGGGCTGCGCGAATCTGCTCTCCGGTGCCTGGTCCAACCGAAGGTGGGGGCTTGCTCTGCCTCTGAGCATGGGGGACGTCGATCGCTGGAGGGATGAAGTCTTCCAAGTTCCAATTAATCTTCCGCATCCATCTTCTTCCAAGTAGCATTGGTCCATCACCTGAAACAATCCACAATGGTAAATTGTGCACCGTGCCATCATGGGATACACTTACATCCACACTGCCAACAACTGATATCAGTTCCTTGGTGTAGATGCGCAGCTTTGCCTGAATCGGGACCAGCTTGGGTCGTTCAGCTTGATCGTTCCATAGCCCCTCATTACTGACTGACTCACCCCCGTGTCCACTTCCATGAATTTATCTCGACTTCCATTATCACTGGAGGACAATCTGTGGTGCAGATATATATTCCATACACTGCGTCCTGGGACTGAGCTGCCTCTCTAGCCATCTCCTCGTAATCCTGGCTGGATTCACAGCCATCTGCTGACTCTTCTTCCATATGGTGAGTCACAGCTCTTTTGCACATTCGCTGGAGGTGGCCCTTTATGCTGCAGCCTTTGAACACATAGTCTCTGAACCGACACTGATGAGTCCTGTGATTACCTCCGCAACATCAGCATGGTGCTACTCAACTTACATTTGCACCCCTCGGCGGACTCTGACTTAAAGGACTCGGGGACCTGTACGCTCTGCCCTGGGCAGATTCACGTTCAACAGTTCTGCCTGTGAAAGGCACCATTCTATTTACAGTACTTGCCGGGTTTGAGTCCTGAGAGTGAGTCACCATCTGCTTGGAGCTACAGCTTGAGGTCATGAACGCCTGGCTGATGCTGATGGCCTTCTGCAGAGTGACAGTGGTTTCGGCCTGTGAAAAAAGGCCTCATGACCGATGCCAATGACGAAGTCGTCCCGCAACGCATCGGTGAGGGATGCACCAAATTTACACGGTCCTGCCAGCCTCCTGAGGTCGGCAGCGTATTTCGCGATTTCCTGGCCCTCGGGGCGGCGGTGTGGATAAAATTGATTCCTGGCCGTGAGGATGCTCTCCTTCAGTTTGAGTTGGTCCTGAATTAGCACTTTCAACTCCTCGTATGACTTGGTCATTGTTTTCTCTGGTGCAAGCAAGTCCCTGACGAGGCCGTAGACCGCAGGCCCACAACTGGTCAACAGGATAGTTCTGCGCTTATCTGCCAGCGTGGCCGGATCATCGCCTACCGGGTCGTTTGCTACGAAATATTGGTCAAGGCGCTCTGTAAAGGCTTCCCAATCTTCACCCTCTGAGAACTTTTCTAATCCACCAACATTAGTCATTTTTGCGTGAAAGTTCATAATCTCGTCGCCAGTTGTTATGTCTTTAATACTCTTATGAATGACTCCACGAGGTCTAGTATTGTACTTGAGCTGTTGTGATCTTTATTGCAACTCCAGAGTGAGGCACAAGCATGGTGCGCAGCCTTTTATACTGGACCCTGCACACCTATGCAGGTGACCCTCAGGTCTCCCACCGCAGTGCCCTCTGGTGGCACACCTTATGTGACTATACAGTTACTATACATGGTCTACATACATGACAGAAATGTTTCTTAACTTCACTCTTGAAAGGCCTTACTCTTAATTTTTAGACTATGCCTCCAGTCCTAGATTCCCTAACCAGCAGAATAGTTTTTCTCTATCCACCCTCTCATCTTCCTTTAATATCTTGAAAACTTTGATCTAAGCACTCTTTCAACTTCTAAGTTCCAGGGAATACAACCCTAGTTTGCATCATCTCTTCATGTAATTTAACCTTTGGAGTCCAGGTACCATTCTGGTAAATGTACACTGCACTCCCTCCAAGGCCAATATATCCTTCCTAAGGTGTGATGCCCAGAACTGTTCACAGTACTCCAGGTGTGGGCTAACTAGCAGCAGCATAATTTCTAGCCCCTTGTATTCTAGTCCTCTAGATATAAAGGCCAGCACTCCATTAGCCTTTTTGATTATTTTCTGTACCTGTCCATGACATTTTAATGATCTATGTACCTGGACCCCCAAGTCCCTTTGGATCTCTACTGTTTCTAGCTTTTCACCATTTAGAATATATTCTATTCTATCCGTTTTTATGTCCAAAATGGATGATTTCACATTTGCCTAAATTGAATTCCACTTGCTACAGTTTTTCTCATTCCCTTAATCGATTATTAGCTCTTTGTAATTGTATGCACGGCTTACAATGCCGCCTATCTTTGTGTTATTGGCAAACTTCGATATACAGCTTTCTATCCCATCATCTAAGTTGTTTATAAATACGGTTAATAGTTGAGGGCCCAACACAGATCCTTGCAAAACATCACTAGTCACATCCTGCCAATTAGAGTACCAACTCTTTGGGCCTGAAATTGGTGAATGAGCCGCCCAAAACTGCCCACAAGCGCTGAGGTACTGCCCCCCAAAAAAATTTTTGCCGAGATTCCTCGTGTACCGCCCCTGCCACCCAGGTCCCATGCAGCAGGTGTTTCTTCAGCGAAATACCGCCGGTGCAACTTCCTACCGCCCACCCATTCCGGAGGCTCCAAAAATGTGATTTTGCTGGTCTAGGATCCTTTCAGTTGCTGCTCCCACCGGCCAGAGTGACCGCTGGGAAAAGGTGATCTGAGCTGGCTGTAAATCATGCGGCAGGTACAATCGCACAGAGTGGTCCAGAGCTGCACATCCCGGGTAACATACATATGCTGCACCATTATCACAATCTCAGAATGAGAAAAATAAACTGCACAGCAAGACTTCACAGATAAATGAAAAGTACTCGGCTGGTGTGCTATAGGAAGCGGAAATGAGCTACGAGATACAGTAAGGCTCGATGAGATGTGCTCTAAGGGTTTTTACACCATTGCAGGCACAACAGATTTATTGAGACAATTGTCAGTGTTCAGATGGTATGAGCTTATGTCACAATATATAGGCAATAATGAAATCATGTAAGGTCCTTTCAGGGGGGAGGATGTGAATCTGAGAATAACAGTGATATGTCCTTACTATACAGTATAAATGCACACGAGGTTCATACTTGAGAGAAGGTCACTCTGTGACCAGTTAACTTTATTACCAAGACCTCAAGTGATGAAGGTGGGTGGAGCTTCCCCTTTTATACCTGAAAGTCCAGGTTAGGAGTGTTTCCCACAAGTTTACCCCCTTGTGGTCAATGTTCTCAAGGTGTACAACTTAGGTCAGCTTATACATGGGTTACAATGATAGTTGAATACATGACATCACCTCCCCCCCCAAAGTCTTATTGGGATCACAGGTTAAGTCTCTCTGGTGGTTTATGCTCCCTTGTAGAGCACCTGAATTGGGGCTCCGGTTGCTGAACCACCTTTTAGTTTGATCCACGTTTGCGGCAGATTTGTTCATTGGTAAGTTTAACTGCCAGAACCCTATTCCCCTCTTTGGCAATCACAGTGCCTGCAAGCCATTTGGGCCCTGCAGCGTAATTAAGAACAAAAGCAGGGTCATTGACATCAATACATCACACCCGCGCATTCCTGTCATGGTAGTCACATTGTGACTGACGCCTGCTCTCAAAAATTTATTTCATAGTGGGGTGTATAAGGGATAATCTGGTTTTGAGCGTCCTTTTCATTTGCAGCTCTGCGGGTGGAACTCCTGTGAGCGAGTGTGGTTGGAATCTATTGGCCAACAGGAGGCGTGATAAGTGGCTTTGTAGGGAACCCCCTTGGATTCTGAGCATCTCCTGTTTAATTATTTGCACTGCTCGTTCTGCCTGGCAGTTTGAGGCCGGCTTGAACGGTGCAGTTCTGATATGGTTGATTCCATTGCCTGCCATGAAGTCCTGAAATTCAGTGCTTGTGAAGTGCGGGCCATTGTCGCTGACCAAGAAATCTGATAGGCCATGGGTGGCGAACATTGCCCGCAGATTTTCTACCGTGGCAGAGGATGTGCTTGAATTTAAAATGGCACACTCAATCCATTTGGAGTAGGCGTCTACTACAACCAAAAACATTTTTCCCATGAAAGGACCTGAGTAGTCCACATGGATGCGTGACCATGGCTTGGCAGGCCAGGACCAGGGGCTAAGGGTTTCCTGGGTGCGTTGCCCAGCTGAGCACACGTGTTGCACCTGTGAACACAAAGTTCCAGGTCTGCATCTATCCCTGGCCACCGAACGTGTGACCTGGCAATTGCCTTCATCATGACAATGCCCGGGTGCTCATTGTGAAGTTCTTTGATAAACACCTCTCTGCCCATCTGGGGCATGACAACTCGGTTTCCCCACAGTAGGCAATTGGCCTGAATCGAGAGTTCATCCTTGCGCCTATGAAACGGTTTAAATTCCTCAGGGCATGCCCCGTACGTGGCTACCCAGTCCCCATTCAGGACACATTTCTTAACTAAAGACAGTAGCGGGTCTTTATTTGTCCAGACTTTAATCTGACAGGCTGTCACAGGTGAGCCTTCACTTTCAAAAGCTTCAACAGCCATGGCCATCTCAGCATCATGCTCAGTTGCCCCCTCAGTGATGGCTAGTGGGAGCCTGCTGAGTGCATCGGCGCAGTTTTCAGTGCCCGGTCTGTGCCGAATTGTGTAGTCATAGGTGGCTAACGTGAGTGCCCACCTCTGTATGCGGGCCGATGCATTCGCATTTATGGCCTTGTTGTCAGCCAAAAGGGACGTTAGGGGTTTGTGATCTGTCTCCAGCTCAAATTTCCGGCCAAACAGGTACTGGTGCATTTTTTTTTACTGCATATACACATGCTACCATTCTGTAACCCCTTTCTGCCTGGGATAGATATTCTGA
Source organism: Pristiophorus japonicus (assembly GCF_044704955.1). Classification (NCBI taxonomy): domain Eukaryota; kingdom Metazoa; phylum Chordata; class Chondrichthyes; family Pristiophoridae; genus Pristiophorus; species Pristiophorus japonicus. Next base: position 65,613,717 of record NC_091981.1, read on the forward strand.
AGGCATAAGCTACCGGCTGTAACTGACCATTGGCATTCACATGCTGCAACACACACCCGACCCCATAGGACGACGCATCACACGTTGAAACAAGTTTCTTACACGGGTCATAAAATGTTAACAGTTTGTTGGAGCATAACAAATTGCATGCTCTATCAAAAGCCTTTTCCTGGCTGTCCCCCAGACCCAATCACGACCTTTGCGTAGGAGCACGTGTAGCGGCTCTAACAGCATGCTCAATTTGGGAAGAAAGTTACCAAAATAGTTCAGGAGCCCCAGGAACGAACGCAGCTCCGTCGTGTTACGGGGTCTGGGTGCTCTCTGGATCGCTTCCGTTTTGGACGCAGTAGGTCTGATCCCGTCTGCTGCTACCCTTCTCCCCAGGAATTTTACCTCTGGAGCTAAGAAGATGCACTTCGCCTTTTTCAGTCGCAGCCCGACCCAATCCAATCTGCATAGCACCTCCTCCAGGTTGTGGAGATGTTCTTCAGTATCGCGACCCGTGATGAGGATGTCGTCTTGAAAAACCACCATCCTTGGAATCGACTTGAGGAGGCTTTCCATATTTCGCTGAAAGATCGCGACGGCCGAACGAATCCCGAACGGACATCTGTTATACTCAAACAACCCCTTGTGTGTCGTGATGGTGGTCAGCTTCTTCGACTCACTCGCCAGCTCCTGGGTCATGTAAGCTGAGGTCAGGTCCAATTTTGAAAAAAGTTTGCCACCGGATATCGTCGCAAAGAGGTCCTCTGCTCTCGGTAGCGGGTACTGGTCTTGGAGTGACACCCGATTGATGGTGGCCTTGTAATCGCCACATATCCTGACCGACCCATCCGCCTTGAGCACCGGCATGATCGGGCTCGCCCAGTCACTGAATTCGACTGGCGAAATGATGCCTTCCCTCAGCAGGCGGTCCAATTCGCATTCTATCTTTTTCCGCATCACGTACGGCACCGCTCTGGCCTTGTGGTGTACTGGCCTGGCGTCCGGGTTTATGTGAATCACTACCTTGGCTCCCATGAAAGTGCCGATTCCGGGTTGAAATAATGAGTCAAATTTGTCCAGGACCTGTGAGCATGATACTCGCTCCACAGAAGAAATTGCATTGACATCGCCCCATTTCTAGTTCATGACAGCAAGCCAACTCATCCTCAGTAGTGCGGGACCATCCCTCGGGACAATCCAGAGTGGCAACCTGTTCTCCGAATCTTTGTGGGTCACGACTACTGTGGGGCTGCCGAGCACTGGAATGATCTCCTTTGTATATGTCCGTAGCTGTGCGTCAATCGCCAATAATTTTGGCCTCCTGGCCTTGGACACCCACAACCTTTCGAACTGTTTGATACTCATCAGGGACTGGCTGGCCCCCTTGTCGAGCTCCATTAATACTGGGATGCCATTGAGGAGCACTTTCATCATTATCGGTGGCGTCCTGGTATATGAACTGTATATGTGCTCCACATGAACTCGCTGAATTTCCAGGGATTTTCCCCAGTATTCATTTGGCCTCATAGGGCTTACATCAGGCCTGTGCTCCTTGTACATCAACCTGGCTGCAGACTTCCTGCACATACGCGCCAAGTGACCGCTGACGTTGCAGTTTCTGCAGGTATATTGCTGATACCTGCAAGCTCTGGCTGGTTGTTTGCCTCCACACCTCCAGCATGAGCTGGAGGCCCCGTTGTTGGAAACAAAAGGTCCATTACCAGTCGATCGTCTCTGACTGTCTCTGTAACTGTCCTTAAGCGCACCATTAACAGGTGTTGATGGCCCCATTACTGGCCGCATTGTCCATTGCGATGGCATGAATCGTTGTTCAGCTAGCCATTATCTCTGTTGAATACCCCCTTCGGGTTCGACTACATGCTGGAGAATGTCCGATTGCCCTTGTCTGCCTTGAGAACTGTGACGCGTTAACAATGTTGACTCCCTGGTCGTTTGCCGCATTTGAGCCAAGATTTTTGTCGTATATCATTCTGGTCTCTTCCTCCCCTGAGATAAATGTCTGGGCTATCAGAGCCGCTGCTTCCAAGATCAAATCTTTGGTCTCAATCAGTTTCCTGAAAACCCCAGCGTGCCCGATGCCCTTAATAAAAAAGTCTCGCAACATCTCCGCTCTGCACGCATCTGGGAACTTACATAGGCTCGCCAGTCGCCGAAGATCTGCCACGAAGTCAGGAACGCTTTGCCCTTCTCGCCGCCGGTGCGTGTAAAACCGGTGTCTCGCCATGAGCATGCTGCTCGACGGTTTAAGGTGGTCCCCGATCAACTTGCTGAGCTCTTCGAATATCTTGTCCGCCGGCTTCTCTGGCACTAGAAGGTCCTTCATCAGGGAGTACGTTCTGGACCCACAAACCGTCAGAAGATGAGCCCTGCATTTGTCAGCCGAATCCTGTCCCAACCATTCCTTAGTGACAAAACTTTGCTGTAGTCTCTCAATAAAGTCGTCCCAATCATCACCAACACAGTACCTCTCTTCTGTGCTGCTAGTGGCCATGCTCCCGTGGTTTAAATCCCAGTTTCTTGTCGTCAATGATATGTCCTTAGTATAAAGTATAAATGCACACGAGGCCCATACTTGAGAGAAGGTCACTCTGTGACCAGTTAACTTTATTACCAAGACCTCAAGTGATGAAGGTTGGTGGAGCTTCCCCTTTTATACCTGAAAGTCCAGGTTAGGAGTGTCTCCCACAAGTTCACCCCTTGTGGTCAATGTTCTCAAGGTGTACAACTTAGGTCAGCTTATACATGGGTTACAATGATAGTTGAATACATGACAAACATGAGCTCAAGTATAGAATATGGGAACATATATATAATGGACTGCAATGTGACTGAAAAACATGTCATATCAGAGGAGGGGTTCAGCGATGTAGCACCTGAGAAAATGTAGACTGAAGTGCAAGCGTTAAGGTGTGGTCTCCAAGTTGTACAACAATCTCTCATTCAATGGCAGCCTTCCTGCATTGGTTATCCTTACTTGTTGTTGTGAGATAGCCTGATGACAGGACCCATTAAAGAGTCGCATCATATGTGGACGTCAAGATATTGCTCAGAGACCAGCACACCTGAAGGAGATTTATCTGTTTCTCAGCATGTACCCCAGATGATATAAAAGTTAAACATAGACTGAGAGTTGGTGAACAATGTGTCTGTATTGAATAGTGCAGCATGGCACGTGACAGAACATGCAAACAAGTGAATCCAAAAAGTCTACATTATTTCCAAAACCAGTCAAGTGACGATCCAAACAAACCATGTGAAACAACATCAACAACTTAATGAACTCTTAACAACATCACCAGCACCAACACCCAACCCTCTATCCACTACCACCATCTCTCTTTCAGCCCCTCGATGTGAGGCCCATGTCCTCTTCATGGCTCCACCTTCACCATGGCAACCCCTGCCCCTCACCACCTCTGCTCCATGATGTGCAGGAGGGCAGCCAGAGCGCTGCTGCCGTGTTCATCTTGGAGAGAATGTAGAGGGAGGGATGGAATCCGCTGCCACCTCCGGCTCCTCGAGATCTGTCAGCCTCGTTGGTGTGTTATCAGGGGGTTGCATGACATGGCCCGATAGCATCGCTTGGCGCATGGCCTCTACCGAGTCGATGTTTCGCTCCACCGCACTGATGAGCTGCGACATACTGGCAGAATGCTCCTCCGTAAAGGTGGCAATACCGGCAGCTATCCCAGCCATGGCCTGCAGCCGATCTCAACCTGTCTCGACACTCGTCCTCGACAATTGGAGCATTTCCTGGATTGCTGCTACCCGTCCTGTATCCTCAACGGCTTGTTGCATCATCATGGGTGGTTGCGACTTGGTGGCTTTTCCGGTACGGCTTCTGCACCTCCCAACATAGAAACATAGAAAGTAGGTGCAGGAGTAGGCGATTCGGCCCTTTGAGCCTGCACCACTATTCAATATGATCATAGCTCATCATGCAACTTCAGTACCCCATTCCTGCTTTCTCTCCATACCCCTTGATCCCTTTAGCCTTAAGGGCCACATCTAACTCCCTTTTGAATACATCTAACAAACTTTCTGTGGTAGAGAATTCCACAGGTTCACAATTCTCTGAGTGAAGAAGTTTGTCCTCATCTCGGTCCTAAATGGCTTACCCCTTATCCTTAGACTATGACCCCTGGTTCTGGACTTCCCCAACATCGGGAACATTCCTCCTGCTTCTAACCTGTCCAGTCCTATCAGAATTTTATATGTTTCTATGAAATCCCCTCTCATTCTTCTAAATTCCAGTGAATATAAGCTTGGTCGATCCAGTCTTTCTTCATATGTCAGTCCTGCCATCCCGGGAATCAGTCTGGTGAACCTTCGCTGCACTCCCTCAATAGCAAGAATGTCCTTCCTCAGATTAGGAGACCAAAGCTGCACACAATACTCAAGGTGTGGTCTTACCACGGCCCTGTACAACTGTAGTAAGACCTCCCTGCTCCTACTACTCAAATCCTGTTGCTATGAAGGCCAGCATGCTATTTGCTTTCTTTACTGCCTGCTGTACCTACATGCCTACCTTCAATGACTGATGTACCATGCACCTCCCCTTTTACTAATCTGTCACCATTCAGATCATAATCTGCCTTCCTGTTTTTGCCACCAAAGTGGATAACCTCACACTTATCCACATTATACTGCATCTGCCATGCATTTGCCCATTGACCAAACCTGTCCAAGCCCCCCTGCAGCCTCCTAGCATCCTCCTCGCAGCTCACACTGCCACCCAGCATAGTGTCATCTGCAAACTTGGAGATATTACATTCAATTCCTTCGTCTAAATCATTAATGTATATTGTAAATAGCTGGGGTCCCAGCACTGAACCTTGCGGCACCCCTCAAGTCACTGCCTGCCATTCTGAAAAGGACCTGTTTATTCCCACTCTTTGCTTCCTGTCTGCCAACCAGTTCTCTAATACCATGTGCCCTAATACCATGTGCCTTAATTTTTCACACTAATCTCTTGTGTGGGACCTTGTCAAAAGCCTTTTGAAAGTCCAAATACACCACATCCACTGGTTCTCTTTTATCCACTCTACTAGTTACATCCTCAAAAAACTCTAGAAGATTTGTCAAGCATGATTTCCTTTTCATAAATCCATGCTGACTTGGACAGATCCTGTCACTGTTTTCCAAAAGCGCTGCTATTTCATCTTTAATAATTGATTCCAGTATTTTCCCCACCACCGATGTCAGGCTAACCGGTCTATAATTTCCTGTTTTCTCTCTCCTTCCTTTTTTAAAAAGTGGGGTTACATTAGCTACCCTCCAATCCATAGGAACTGAACCAGAGTCCATGGAATGTTGGAAAATAACCACCAATGCATCTACTATTTCTAGGGCCACTTCCTTAAGTACTCTGGGATGCAGACTATCAGGCCCTGGGGATTTATTGGCCTTCAGTCTCTTCAATTTCCCTAACACCATTTCCTGACTAATAAGGATTTCCCTCAGTTCCCCCTTCTCGCTAGACCCTCGGTCCTCTAGTATTTTCGGGAAGTTATTTGTATCTTCCTTAGTGAAGACAGAACCAAAGTATTTGTTCAATTGGTCTGCCATTTCTTTGTTCCCCATTATGAATTCACCTGAATCTGACTGCAAGGGACCTACATTAGTCTTCACTAATCTTTTTCCCTTCACATATCTATAGAAGCTTTTGCAGTCAGTTTTTATGTTCCCGGCAAGCTTACTCTCATACTCTATTTTCCCCCGCCTAATTAAACCCTTAGTCCTCCTCTGCTGTGTTACAAAATTCTCCCAGTCCTCAGGTTTTCTGTTTTTTCTGGCCAATTTATATGCCTCTTCCTTGAATTTAACACTTTCCCTAATTTCCCTTGTTAGCCACGGTTGAGCCACTTTCCCTTTTTTATTCTTATGCCTCACAGGGATGTACAATTGTGTGATATTTAAATGTCTGCCATTGCCTATCCACCGTCAACCCTTTAAGTATCATTCGCCAGTCTATCCTAGCCAATTCACGTCTCATACCGTCGAAGTTTCCTTTCTTTAAGTTTAGGACCCTAGTCTCTGAATTAACTGTGTCACTCTCCATCTTTAGAAGAATTCTACCGTTTTATGGTCACTCTTCCCCAAGGGGCCCCGCACGACCAGATTGCTAATAATTCCTCTCTCATTACACAAGACCCAGTCTAGGATGGCCTGCTCTCTAATTGGTTCCTCAACATATTGGTCTAGAAAAGCATCCCTTATACACTCCAGGAAATCCTCCTCCACAGTATTGCTACCAGTTTGGTTAGCCCAATCAATATGCAGATTAAAGTCACCCCTGATAACTGCTGTACCCTTATTGCGCGCGTCCCTAATTCCTTGTTTGAGGCCATCCCCAACCTCCCTACTACTGTTCGGTGGTCTATACACAACTCCCACTAACGTTTTCTGCCCTTTGGTGTTTCGCAGCTCTACCCATATAGATTCCACATTATCCACGCTAATGTCCTTCCTTACTTTTGCGTTAATCTCCTCTTTAACGAGCAACACTACCCCACCTCTTTTCCTTCCTGTCTGTCCTTCCTGAATATTGAATATCCCTGGATGTTGAGTTCCCAGCTTTGGTTACCTTGAAGCCATGTCTCCGTAATCCCAATTACATCATATCCGTTAACAGCTATCTGTGCAGTCAATTCATCCACCTTATTACGAATGCTCCTCACATTGAGACTCAGAGCCTTCAGGCTTGTTTTTTTAACACCCTTTGTCCTTTTAGAATTATGTTGCAATGTGGCCCTTTTTGATTTTTGCCCTTGATTTCTCTGCTCTCCACTCTTGCTTTTCTCCTTCCTACCTTTTGCTTCTGTCCCCTTTTTACTTCCCTCTGCCTCCCTGCATAGATTCCCATCCCCCTGCCTTTTTAGTTTAAACGCTCCCCAACAGCACTAGCAAACACTCCGCATAGGACATCGGTTCCGGTGCAGACCGTCCGGTTTGTACTGGTTCCACCTCCCCCAGAACCGATTCCAATGTCCCAGGAAATTGAATCCCTCCCCCTTGTTCCCGCGTCGTCCGATTCGAAGCGCAAAAGGTCGGACCCCGAAACCGATGTTGGCTGAACAGGTGGCACACATCAGGAGGCTGGAGTCCTCCTCTTGCAGCTCCTCAACCCAAGTGGTATGAAGACTGGGACTTCTCCATCCTCTTCCTCCTGGTGTTCGAGGCGGAGGTGGATGTGGTGGATATGGCTGATCTGGGGTGAGCCGGGTGGGATGGAAGAAGGAGCTGGTGTGTTGGGCTGATGACGGCGTCGAGGTGGAAGGCATTGGTGTTTGACACAGCCCTTGTGTGTCAGAGGTGGATGGGGTGCATTGATCGGTGCTGTCCAATCAACATCTGGAAGTAGAGGACAACATATAGCGGGAGTGGGGGGGCAGGGTAATTGGGTTGGTCATGATGACATGTGTACCGTCACATTTCACATTCTTACTTCAAGGACTTCCATCCCTACATGAGCACACCATTAATGGGCGACACACAGTGCAGTAAAAAGCATTTGACGTAACATTACATGACCGTGCATGACATGAGCATGACACAGATCAGACATTCAGATACACTTACCATGCTCTAGCACGGGATCTGCACCACCCTGTGTAGTGGCATGAGACTGGTCATCCACCATAGCCAAGGCACGCTCCTCGAGGCTAGTCACCTCGATGACATCTGGTAGGCCCCCTCCCGTGTCACTCTGCTTTGATGCGTTGGATGCTCTTTTCAGCAGGAATAAAAGTTGCAGCCTTTACCTGTTTTGTTCATGCAACACACAGACACACACACACAGACACACACACACACACCACACACACAACGGACACAGGAGTAGTACGGGAATGCAACAATACATGTTTACTTACTCTTGCTGACACAACAATATCATTCCATTGTTTCCTGCACTGGTCTACATCCCGCACAATGCTGCCCACTGACGTCATGGGCCTCCCCAATCTCCCGCCAAATGCATCTATATTGGGGTGGTGTCAGCTTGCCACAACCATCCCAGGCGAGGTCTTTATAACGGTGCTCCACCTCACTTACAAGTTTCTCCAGCTCCTCCTCAGTAAACCAGGGAGCTCTGGGCCTCCCTCCATTAGACTTCTTCGAAGCTTTGTTCGGACTCATGACAGCTTTCTTAGATGGATGATGATCTCTTTTCTCTCGCTCCAAATCTGACCCCTCTGCACCTGGCAGGTGCAAGTGAGTAGCGAGCTTTTATGCGCATGCACAGCTGTGCCATCAGCCCCAGTCAGGGAGAAAAATGATGTCATCGCCCACAAGAAACGACAAAAATAAATCTCAGTCTCGCACATGTGCGGTGCACAGCCTCCGATGATTGCCGAGTCGAGAGGCTGACACCCAACGCCCATTGCTGCTGCCGCCCACTCACGCCTCCTCCTGCCCGCCGACTCCCGCTGCCTGCCGCTCCCGCTGCCGCTAACAGAACCGCGACTAAACTCCCGCCCAACTGGCCCAAGAGGCAGCGGGCAGCCAAAACTCACTTTCTGCCCAGGGACCACTGAGAAATGGACGGGCCTTAGCTCCCACCAAATTCGGGGCCTTTGTCTCCTGCCACTTAGCCAATTTCCTAACCAGGTCAATAATTTGCCTTCCATTCCATGAGCTTCAACTTTAGCTAACTTCTCTTATGAGTGACTTCATCAAATTCCTTCTGCAAGCCTATATAAATAACATCGATAGACATTCTCCTTTCAACTACTTTAGTCACCTCTTTAAAAATTCAATCTGGATCGTCAAGTATGACCTACCCTTTACAAATCCATGCTGGCCATCTCTGATCAGCTGAAAATGTACAAGGTGTTCAACAACAACAACTACTTGTATTTATATAGCACCATTAACATGATAAAATGTCCCAAGATGCTTCACAGGAGTATTATAAGACAAAAATTTGACACCAAGCCACATAGGAGGAAATTATGGCAGATGACCAAAAGCTTGGTCAAAGAGGTAGGTTTTAAGGAGCGTCTTAAAAGAGGAACGAAAGTTACAGAGGCTTAGGGACAACGTTTCAGAGTTTGAGGCCTTGGCAGCTGAAGGCACGGCCATCGATGGTTTAGCGATTATAATCAGGGATGTTCAAGAGGGCAGATATCTTGGGGGATTGTGAGGTTGAAGGAGATTACAGAGATAGAGAGGGGAAAGGCCATGGAGGGATTTGAAAACAAGGATGAGAATTTTGAAACTGAGCCATTGCTTAACCGGGAGCCAATATAGGTCAGCGAGCACAGGGGTGATGGGTGAACGGGACTTGATGTGAGTTAGGACACGGGCTGCCGAGTTTCGGATTACCTCAACTTTATGTAGGGTAGAATGTGGGAGGCCAATCAGGAGTGCATTGAACTAGTCAAGTCTAGAGTTAACAAAGGCATGGATGAGGGTTTCAGCATCAGATGAGCTGAGGCAGGGGTGGAGACAGGCAACGTTACGGAGGTGGAAATAGGCGATTTTAGTTGTGCTGCGGATATGTGGTCAGAAGCTCACTTCAGGGTCAAATATGACGCCAAGATTGCGAATAGTCTGGTTCAGCCTCAGACAGATGCTAGGGAGAGGGATGGAGTCAGCGGCTCGGGAACAGTGTTTGAGGCGGGGACCAAAGACAATGGCTTCAGTCTTCGTAATATTTAAGTGGAGAACACATCTGCTCATCTCGTTCTGGATGTCAGACAAGCAGTCTGATCGTGGAGGGGTCAAAAAAAGTGGTGGTGAGGTAGAGCTGGGTGTCGTCAGCGTACATGTGGAAACTGATGCCGTGTTTTCAGATGATGTCGCCATGGGACAGCATATAGCTGAGAAATAGGAAGTGGCCAAGGATAGATCCTTGGGGGACACCAGAGGTAACGATACAGGCATGGGAAGAGAAGCCATTACAGGTGATTTTTTTCTGGCTACGATTAGTTAGATAACATACATAAGAACATACATAACAAATAGAAGCAGGAATAGGCCATTTGGCCCCTCGAGCCTGCTCCACCATTCAATAAGATCATAGCTGATTGAATCTTGGCGTCAACTTCACTTCCCTGCCCGCTCCCCATAACTCTTGACTCCCTTATCAGAAAATCTGTCTATCTCCACCTTAAGTATATTCAATGACCCAGCCTCCACAGCTCTCTGGGATCGCGAATTCCAAAGATTCACAACCCTCTGAGAAAAAAATTCCTCCTCATTTCCGTTTTAAATGGGCGACCCCTTATTCTGAAACTATGCCCCCTCGTTCTAGATTCCCCCACGAGGGGAATCATCCTCTCTTCATCTACCCTGTCAAGCCCCTTCAGAATCTTATATGAATGGAACTAGAGGAGTGCAGTCCCACCCGGCTGGACGATGGTGGAGAGGTATTTGAGGAGGATGGAGTGGTCAACCATGTCAAAGGCTGCAGACAAGTTATTTGTGACTTTGATGAGAGCCATTTCGGTACTGTGGCAGGGGTGGAAATCGGATCGAAGGTATTGAAACATGGAGCTGTGGGAAAGATGGACACGGATTTGAGAGGCGACACTGGAGAAGAAAGGGAGGTTGGAGATGGGGCGGCAGCTTGCAAGCACTGTGGGGACAAAGGTTGTTTTTTGAGGAGAGGGGTGATGATGGAAAATTTGAGGGAGAGGGGGACAGTACCTGAGGAGAGAGAACCATTAACAATGTCAGCCAACATGTGAGACCGAAAAAGAAGTTGTATGGTCAGCAATTTAATGGGAGTAGGGTCAAGGGGGCATAAAGTGGATCTCATGGACAAGATGAACGTGGAGAGATCAAAAGGAGAGATCAGAGAGAAACTGGAGAAGGATCCTTAATTATAGGCTCTAGTAATTTCCCGACAACAGATATTAGCCTAACTGGTCTATAATTCCTTGGTTTCCCTCTCTCAACTTTCTTAAATATCGGCGCGGCTTGTGCAATTTTCCAATCTAAAGGAACGGTTCCCGAATCAAAAGAACTTTGGGTGACTTTAGTTAGAGCATCAGCATTGTTCTCACCTACTTCCTTTAAAACCCTGGGATGGAAACCATCTTGTCTTGGAGATTTGTCACTTTTTAGTGCCATTATTTTCTTCATTACTATTATTTTGCTTACGTTAATTTTGTTGAGTTCCTGTCCCTGATTCAATATTAGTTTCCTTGGGATGTCCGTCATGCCATCTTCTTCCTCTACTGTAAATACTGATGCAAAATAATTATTGAACATGTTCACCATTTCCTTATTTTCATTTATAATAATCCTGCTTATGTCAGTTTTCTCACTCCGTGGGATCCCTGACTTTGACCCTGGTCTCCCTTGTCCCCAACGTATTCTCTGCTACCAAGAAATAGGAATCCCATTAATTACTACATAACTAGGCCTATGTAACCTGAGCTTTTCCCTGTGTCCATTTATGTACGCACTTCAGCTGCTGCTCCAGACCTGAGCCATTCATTTCCTTTTTGACTTTTTTCTCCCCCTTTTCTTTTCTCTCTATCCCTCCGTGATCGCTTTCTCCTGTCATCATGCCTCATTTCATTTCTCTTCTCTCGGATACTCTGCCCTCACAAATCCCTACCCCTATCCTTCATTTCTCTTTGATCGTCCTACTCTCCTGCCGCCGTCCCAGACTCGACTCCCTATTAGATAAGTCTACAGCTTCCCTCTGTTCCTCTTTGGCATCCTACGAAGGGCCCACCATGGCAGTCATCGCTGTCTCCTCACAAGTAGCAACCCCAACTGTCCCATCCTACTCTCTCGCTGACCTTGCCTCCCAGTGCGCCCACTGGGGACTAATCTTGCCAATCTTTTCCCTGTCCAACTCACCCCTCCCACGCTGACTTTGTGAATGCTAGCAGTGGGTCAGCCATCATTGACCCCCTCCGCATCTCCCTCCAGAATGTTTATTGACTTGCGAACAAGGCCCTTGCCATCCATGAGCTTATCGTGGATAGACATCATGGCTCTGATGGAAACTTGATGGAGGAGTGATGGCACTTTACCCTTAAATGAAGCCTCCCCGCCTGGCTATACCTTCCACCACTTGCCCCACTCAAACCGCCATGATGGCAGTGCAGCTCTCATCAGCAAATCACACCTTGGTCTGTCCCCCTGCTCCTCTGGCACTTTCTCCTCATTTAAGCATCTCACCTTATTCCACCCCTCTCAACTCTCATTTAAAATTCTCGTTCTCTACTGCCCACCCAAGTACCATAAAAATGTTATTATTGAGATATCGTCACTGCTTTCCTCCCACAGCCTCTGCACACAGCGACTTCTCATCCTCACTGATTTCAACCTGCATCTCAATTAATCATGCTCTCTCTCCTCTGAGTTCACTAGCCTCCTGTCCTCCCTTAATCACTCCCTCCATGTAAACTCCCCAACCCATATTCACAGCCATATCCTCAACCTTGCCATCTCTCATGGCCTCACTGCTCCCATTGTGTCAATTGCAGATAGGCCATCTCTGTCCACTTCAGCCATATTGTCCTTCCCTCTGCCCCCCTCCCCCCCACTCCTAGCCAACCCTACTTCGTTTTATGTCCGCCCTGGAAAAATCTCTCTTCCAACTCTCTTACAACTGCACTTACGAAATCCCAACTGTCCAGCCTTTGGCTCTTCATTCACCACGACATTTCTGCAGCTACCGATATGCTCAATGATACCCTCACCACCACTGTCAATGGCCTAGTCCCTATTAAAACAATTATAAGAACATAAGAAATAGGAGCAGAAGTAGGCTATTTGGCCCCTCAAGCAAGCTCCACCATTCAATAAGATCATGGCTGATCTGATCTTGGCCTCAACTCCACTTCCCTGCCCGTTCCCCATGACCCTTGACTCCCTTATCATTCAAAAATCTGTCTATCTCCACCTTAAATATATTCAATGACCCAGCCTCCACAGCTCTCTTGGGTAGAGAATTCCAAAGACTCATGAACCTACGGAGAGAAGAAATTCCTCCTCATTTCTGTTTTAAATGGGCAATCCCTTATTCTGAAACACTGCCCCCTAGTTCTAGATTCCCTCACGAGGGGAAACATCCTCTCTATCCTGTCAAGCTCCCTCAGAATCTTATGCGTTTCAATAGGATCACCTCTCATTCTTCTAAACACCAATGAGTATAGGCCTAAACCTGCTCAATCTTTCTTCATGAGACAACCCCTTCATCTCAGGAATCAACCTCATGACTCTTCTCTGGACCATCTCCAATGCAAGTATATCCCTCCTTAAATAAGGAAACCAAAACTGTATGCAGTACTCTAGGTATGGTCTCACCAACGCCCTTGGTTGTAGCAGGACCTCCCTACTTTTATACTCCATCCCCCTTGCAATAAAGCCCAACATTCCATTTTCCTTCCTAATTACTTGCTATACCTGTATGCTAACTTTTTGTGTTTCATGTATAAGGACCCCCAGATCTCTCTCTGTACCTCAGCATTTTATAATGTCTCTCCATTTAAATAATAATTTGCTTTTTATTTTTCCTACCAAAGTGGATAACCTCACACTTTCCCACATTATATTCCATTTGTCAAATTTTTGCCCATTCACTTAGCCTGTCTATAACCCTTTGCAGATTCTTTGCGTCCTCCACACAACTTGCTTTCCCACCTATCTTTGTATCATCGGCAAATTTGGCTACATTACACTCGGTTCCTTCATCCAAGTCATTAATATAGATTGTAAATAGTTGAGGCCCCAGCACTGATCCCTGTGGCACCCCACTAATTACAGTTTTCTAACCTGAAAATGACCTATTTATCCCGACTCTCTGTTTTCTGCTAGTTAGCCAAATCCTCCATCTATGTTAATATATTACACCCAACCCCGTGAGCTCTTATCTTGTGCAGTAACCTTTTATGTGGTACCTTATCGACTGCCTCCTAGAAATCCAACTACACTACATCTACTGGTTCCCCTTTATCCACCCTTCTCGTTACATTGTCAAAGAACGCCAGCAAATTTGTCAAACATGATTTCCCTTTTATAAAACCATGCTGACTCTTCTTGACTGCATTATGAATTTAGAAATGAGCTGGTCAATAGTTTCCTGCTTTCTGTCTGCCTCCTTTCTTAAATAGGGGTGTTATATTTGCGGTTTTCCAATCCGCTGGGACCTCTCCACAATCCAGGGAATTTTGGTAGATTACAACCAATGCATCCGCTATCTCTGCAGCCACTTCTTTTAAGACTCTAGGATGCAGGCCATCAGGTTCAGTGGATTTGTCCACCTTTAGTCCCATTAGCTTGCCTAGTACTTTTTCTTTAGTGATAGTGATTGTTTTAAGTTCCCCTTCCCAATAGCCCCTTCATTATCAAGTATTGGGATGCTTTTAGTGTCTTCTACTGTGAAGACTAATACAAAATATTTGTTCAAAGTCTCTGCCATTTTCCTGTTTCCCAAGATTAATTCCCCAGTCTCATCCTCTAAGGGACCAAAGTTTACGTTAGCTACTCTCTTCCTTTTTATATACCTGTATCCTTCTCTTAAGAATCTTTCTTTCTCACCGGAATATACCTTTGCTGAGAGAATTATGAAATATCTCCTTAAATGTTTGCCACTGCTCATCTACAATCTTATCCTTTAATCTATTTTCCCAATCCACTTTAACCAACTCTGCATTCATACCTTTGTAATTGCATTTATTTAAGTTCAGGATACTAGTCTGAGACCTAGCTATCTCACCTTCAAACTGAATTTGAAATTATAGCATGCTATAATCATTCTTCCCAAGAGGATCCTTCACTATGAGATCATTAATTCATCCAGTCTCATTACACATTACCAGGTCTAAAATAGTCTGTTCCCTGGTTGGTTCCACACATATTGTTCTAAGAAACCATCCTGAATACACTCTATGAACTCTTCCTCAAGGCTAACTTTGCCAATTTAATTTGTCCAATCACTATGAAGCCATGATTATTGCCGTACTTCTCTTGCAAGCCTCCATTATTTCTTGATTTATACTCTGTCCGACAGTGTAGCTACTGTTAGGGGGCTTGTATCTGCGCACATTCAGAGACTGAACTCCAAATCATAGTCAACATCTTCGCTGAGGTGTATGAAAGCATGGGCCTTACACTAAACATCGGTAAGAGAAAGGACCTCCAGCAACCTGACCGCGCCACACAGCACTGCCCCCCAGTCATCAAGATCCTCGGTGCGGCCCTGGAAAACGTGGACCATACCTCGGGAGCCTATTATCAGCAAGGGCAGACATCGACGACGAGGTTCAACACCGCCTCCAGTGCGCCAGCGCAGCCTTCGGCCACCTGAGGAAGAGAGTTTTCGAAGATCAGACCCTCAAATCTGGCAACAAGCTCATGGTCTACAGGGCTGCACTGATACCTGCCCTCCTGTATGACTCAGAAATGTGGACCAATTACAGTAGATACCTCAACTCGCTGGAGAAATATCACCAGCAATGTCTCCGCAAGACCCTGCAAATCCCCTGGGAGGACAGACGCACCAATGTCAGTGTTCTCGACCAGGCCAACATCCCCAGCATTGAAGCACACTCCACCAGCTCTGTTGGGCGGGCCACATTGTTCGCATGTCTGACACAAGACTCCCCAAACAAGTGCTCTACTCGTAACTCCTACATGGCAAGCGAGTCTCAGGTGGGCAGAAGAAACGTTTCAAGGACACCCTCAAAGCCTCCTTGATAAAATGCAACATTCCCACTGACACCTGGGAGTCCCTGGCCAGAGACCGCCCTAAGTGGAGAAAGAGCATCCAGGAGGGTGCTGAGCACCTCGAGTCTCATCTGCGAGAGCATGCAGAAAGCCAGCGCAGGCAGCGGAAGGAGTCTGCGGCAAACCAGACATCCCACCCACCCTTTCCTTCAACGACTGTCTGTCCCACCTGTGACAGAGACTGTAATTCCCGTATTGAACTGTTCAGTCACCTAAGAACTCACTTTTAGAGTGGAATCAAGCCTTCCTCGATTTCGAGGGGCTGCTTATGAGACTACACCCACCAGTGACTCCTTCCCCTTATTATTTATTATCTCAACCCAAACTGATTCTACATCTTGATCTTCTGAAACAATATCATTTCTCACTACTGCACTGATCTCATCCTTTATTAACAGCTACCCCACCTCCTTTTCCATTCTGCCTATCCTTCCGAAATGTAAAATTCCCCTGAACATTCAGTTCCTAGCCTTGGTCACCCTGTAATGGCTATCAGATCATACCCATTTATTTCAATTTGTGTCAACTCAGCTATCTTGTTACTAACGCTGCGTGCATTCAGATAAAGAGCACTCTTATGTTTATACGCTCTAACCCTTCCTGTCACACTCTGGTTATCATTAGCCCTATCGCTACCCTGCAATATCGCTCTCTCCTTTGGTTTTGACTTTTTTAATATCCGTTCACTTGATCCCTCTCCCCCACTATTTAATGTGGGAGGGAAGGGATTATTCTCTCTCACCCTGGCCATCCTCCCTGGTACTGCCCTGATCGTCACTCCCTTAAGCCTAAGGGACACAGACTTGAATGGATATGGTGGAAAACTGGTTCAGCCATGCACCGCCAGATCGGGTCCTGCTCTCATCTGCCAAAATTGCTCGCTATTCCAAAAACATTCTGGAATACAAAGATAAACCCTGGTTTCTATTCTCTACTGCTAATCGTCTTCTTAAAGCTTTCTCCTCTCTCTCCTCCACCGTCACCTCCGACAACAAGTGTGAGGAGCTCATAGACTTCTTGGCCTCCAAGATTGAGACCATCCATTCAGCTGCCTTTGCCACTTCCCTTCCTTCCCCTAACCCTCTGGGCCAAACTTCCCTCGCTCAGGGAGGAGGTAGTGGGAGCAGAGCGTGAGTGGCAATGCAGGCTGAGCTGGGAACAACTCAACAGAGGCAAAATTCTAAAGTGACTTCAGAGTAAAAAAATGACATCGACACAAGGGAAGGAGCAGATTGGTGAGTAGCTGATGAGTGTTTTTTTTAAGTTTTAAGTTTATTTCTGCTAAGTTAGTTCTTAGTCTATTAAAGAGAGACATAGCAGGGCAGCTCAGTCCCCTGGAGTGCACATCCAGTGCCATGTGGGAGGTCCTGGCGCTTCTCGCGGCCTGGACAACTACATGTGCAGGAAATGTCACTAGCTATAGCAGCTTGAAATCCGTGTTTCGGAGCTTGAGCGGCAGCTGGAGTCACTGCGGTGCAGCCGTGAGGCTGAGAACTTTGTGGATGCTGCAATGTATCCAAATTTGGGGCCACCTAGGACGTCGATCGCCGGGGCCTGGAGGCTTTCCCAGCTCCAACAGATTTGAATTTGCTTCAACCAACTTCTTCCTAGCAGTGTTGGACCATCACCAACAACGATCCACAAAGATAGCTTGTGCATCGTGCCGCCATGGGACACCTGGATATCCACGCTGCCAACGACTGGGATGGGGTCATTTGTGTAAGTGAGCAGCTTCACTTGGATTGGTAGCATTTTAGGTTGTTCGATAGGGTTGTCCCAGAGTTTCTCGAAGGCCGCCTGGTTCATCAGCGATTAGCTCGACCTCGATCGAGACTGGAACACCGTTGATTTCAACTATTATCTTCAACGGGGAACTCTCGGTGGAGCAGGTAAACACTCCGTACACTTCTACCTGGGGCTGAGCTGCCTCCTGGACTCTTTCTTCGTCTTCACCAGTGCTGGAGCCCAGGTGATCGGCCAACTCCTCAGTGACTTGGTGAGTAAAGTTTCTTTTACACGTTTGCTGTAGATGACCTTTAGTGTTACAGCCCTTGCAAGTACAGTCTCTGTATCGGCACTGGTGGGCTCTGTGATTTCCTCCACAGCGCCAACATGGGGCTGGCCGGTTGGCCCCCTGCGGCGGACTCAGGGTTGCGGGGCTGGGGGTCATAGTTTTGCCTCTGAAAGGTGCCATTCGGTTCACTATACTTGCCGTGTTGGAGTACTGGGGTTGAATCATTATCCTTCTGGAATTGCAGGCCGAGGCCATGAAAGCTTGGCTCACGCTAATTGCTTTCTGCAGGGTGACGGTGGTGTCCACAGAGAGCAGCCTGTGGAGCAGGCCTTCATGGCCAATTCTGATGACAAAGATGTCCCTCAGTGCGTCGGTGAGGTCGCCAAGATCACACGGTGTAGCCAATCGCCTCAGATCTTCAGTGTGTTTTGCGATTTCTTGGCATTCAGGCTGCCGGTGTGTGTAGAACCGGTGTCTGGCTGGTAGGATGCTCTCTTTTGACTTAAGCTGTTCCTGTATCAGGGTTACGAGCTCCGCGAACATTTTCGTTGTCGTCTTCTCTGGGGCTAGCAAGTCCCTGACCAGACCATGATCGGTGGGCCCACAACTGCTGAGCAGGATGGCTCGGCGCTTATCAGCCAGTGAGGTCAGTGTGTTTCCAGCCAGGTCGTTCGTGATGAAGTAATGTTCTAGCCTTTTCACAAAGGCATCCCAATCTTCTCCATCAGCAAATTGTTGAAAGTTGCTAAGGTTAGCCATTTTTCGTGTGAAATTCGTATTCTCGTCGCCAATTGTGGCGTTATCAGGCACTTTATTCCACAAGGTAAGGTATTGCACTTGAACTGTTGTGACCTTAGTCCATTTTTTGCAGCTCCTGAATGAGGTTACAGTAAGGTGGGCTCCCTTTTATACCTGGTCACCTGCAGTGTACAGGTGACCTCTAGGTCTCCACCTGTTGCACTCTCTGGTGGTACAGGCATATTGTATACAGTGTAAAGATACATTCAAAGGTCTTATGTAACTGTACATTGAGTGTACAGGGTATATACATACACAGCAAAAGAAATGAAGAAACGCTGGAACCAAGTTGCAGAAGATTACTGTGACCACCACGAGATCTGGAGGCCAGTGTAAAAAGAAGTGGCAGGACCTTGGTCAAGTAGTTCGTGTAAGTAATATTTTCATTTATTCAATGGAATTGCAATTGTAAATGTGACCATCTGTATGTCCCACCCAGCAGAAAGACACCCTCTTTAAAAAGTTAGGGTTGCAGAGGAAGGTGGCACATAATAAAAGGGAAAGAACTCGAACAGAAGGAGGCCCGGCAAATCTGTAGCCACTGACACCCTTAGAAGAGAGGGTCGCTGTTTTGATGGGTCCTGCCTGGAAAAAAGCAATCAGTACTGCACAAGCTGGGCCCATACTCGAGGGAGAGGGTAAGTCCTGCAAATTCATCTTGGTCCTTCAAATCAGCCTGCTGCCTGGCCTGCGATGTGTGAGCCTACTCATGTCACCCCCCCTGCCCCTCCTCTGCTGCTAATCATTTGACTGTTCGGTTATATTTCGCAGAACTTGAGGCCAACCCTGATGATGCAGAAGAAGATTTGGATGTGAACGAGCCTGAAGAGGAGAACATCTTCTAATCCAAACCTCCAGATCAAGAACATGGGGATGAGAGGGAGGGGGAGGGGATGGAGCTGGATGAAGCCCCCACTGTTATACTGACTTTGGAGGAGGTGCTGCTCATTGAGGTGACAGCCCCTTCCGTGACTAGTGCTTTGAGTGTTGGTGGGACATTCCATGGTTTTGCACCTTCCGAGGTTGCGGGTCCCAATGGTGGGGTGCAGCAAGGCACACCTGTGGGGAGGAGGGGAAGGAGAGCTCAACTGTGCTCTCCTGAGGTGCAGGATCTAACAGATGTGGCTCAGATTATGTCATTGAGTGTGGAGAGCATTGACCTTACCTAATCACTCCTGGATGCCATCAGTGGGGTGAGTGATGAGGTAGCGGGAATGTCGGGAGAATTAACAGCGATGACACGAGAAATGGGAACGATATGCAGGACCATCAGTGAGGAAATAGTGGCCATGAGGGAGGGAATGTCAGAGGTAGTGCAAACCACGTCACTGGCCATGAGGAAGGGAATGTTGCAGGTCGTTGAAACACTGTCAGGGCACATGAGGGAGGGAATGTTGGAGTTAACTGCTGCAATAAGAGATCACACCCAGAGCCATCGCCCATTGACAAAATCAACTGGCACTCCCACCCCAATCCCCACACCAGCCTCTTTAGAGCCCTGAGCCGATCCCTATAATTTTCCGCCTGGTCCCTCCAACTTGCCAAACCCTGACGCCAACACCTACCCCCCCTCCCACCCCCCACCCCTACCCACCCTCAACAGGTGTGCAGTACCCGTGTTCTTAGAAAGAATAAGCTTGGTACGAAGCCCAGAAACACTGTGCCACTGCCTGCAGGCAGGGGTGGTGGAGTCCAAGACCAAATGCAGCAGACGGTCTTACAATAAGGGGGAGGAGAGATGGGTGGGTGCAGCCTTTCTTTGCTGCTGTTGTTGTTATTTTGCAACTGTTCTCAAATTAAAAGTTTTTTTTAAGTTATGTAAATTTACAAGTTTAAAAGTTTGTAAGTAATCTTAAAGTTTTTAAGTGATCTTAAAGAGTGATCTTAAAGTATTACAAGAATAATTTTATTAAAGTTAAGTACAAAAGAACTAGTTGTTAAACTTTTGAATATAATATATTTTACATTAAAACTGAATCATGTTCCATTGACACAACACAACATTACGGAACAGCTCCAAACAGTAAACATGTCCATGTGGAATAGTTGTCGCTGAGCCCTCAGGATTCGGTAAAGCGTTCACGGATGAGCTGCTGGCGCAAGGTTTGAGCAATCGTTGAAGGGGCACGATGGCTCGCCCTCCTCTGCCGTCGTGTTCTGGCCTCAGGCACTTGCATGGTTTTCTCGTCCTCATCCTCCTGCTCGTTATCTGCATCTTCCACATCATTATCATCAGCCACTCTCACCGCAAGTGGGTCTTCCATTACTCGGTGCTGCTGCCTCATGATGGCTAAGTTGTGCAGCATGCAGCACACAACAGTGAACTGACTGACAATCTCAGGGGAGTACAGCAAGTAGCTTCCAGAATGGTCTTGGTATTGGAAACGCTGTTTCAAGATGCAAAAGGTCCTCTCTATGAGGCTGTGCATCGCAATGTGCGACATGTTGTACTTACGGTCAGTTGCCGTCTGGGTTACGCGTAGGGGCATCATGAGCCAGGTGGCGAGACTGTACCCTTTGTCTCCCAGTAGCCAGCTCTGCTCTTCTGGCTGCTGCTGCTGAAACATGGCAGTTTTAACGCTGTCGCTTAGGATGAACGCATCATGGGTGCTCCCAAGGTATCTTGCATCGACTGACATGATCCGATGCATGTTGTCACATACGAGCTGTACATTAATGGAGCGGAAGCCTTTTCTGTTTCTGTATATCTCGGAATCCTCCAAAGGTGCTCGCAAGGCGATGTGGGTTCAATCAATGCAGCCCTGTACCTTTGGGAAGTCAGCAATCCTGGAGAAGCCCACAGCTGTCACGCATTGCTTGGGTGGTCATGGGGAACCCCCACCCCCGCCCACGGTTTGTTTTCTAGCCGAGTCCCGAGCCCCTGTGTCCGGGCGCGGGGCCGATTCTGCCGGCCAAAGCTACGCTGCTACAGTGCTGCTTCAAGATGTTCGGTGGTCGCGTGTGAGTGACTAAAAAAAAGAGAAAACTTTTGAAATCCACCAAATTTACATTTACTATGTTGGCAGGTAAAAAAAGTTGAACTTTATTATTGATTTTGACAGTGTTCTTAACTCCCTCCAAAATCTTTGATTTAAAAACAATGGCGTCTTTCAGCACCGATTTGTGAATGTGCGCTGGTTTTCTTATGTGACCAGAAGGTTTTTCAGGAGTGGCCAGATACACCAACCTAGGAGGAAAAAATGTTGGCCGAACTGCGAAAAAAATTTTAAAACGGCGCAGACATGAGGGAACTATAATGTAAAAAAAAACTGGCCTAGAAAAACCGTAACTAAGTCAGTTACCCAAAGTCAGATTGCAGGAGGAAACTTGGGAAAAAAAATGCGCCAAAAAACCGTGCAAATAACCGGGGAAAATTGAGTCCAAAAACTTGGATTTATACAGCGCATTTCACGACAACCGGATGTCTCAAAGCGCTTTACAGCCAATTAAGTACTTTTTTGAGTGTAGTCACTAATATGGAAAATGCGGCAGCCAACTTGCGCACAGCAAGCACACAGCAAACTCCCACAAACAGCAGTGACCAGATAATCTGATTTTATTATGTTGATTGAGAACTAAATATTGTCCAGGACACCGGGGATAACTCCCCTGCATTTCTTATAAATAGTGCCATGGGATTTTTTAGGTCCATGTGAGAGGGCAGACAGGACCTCGGCTTAATGTTTCATCCAAAAGACAGCACCTCTGACAATGCAGCACTCCCTCAGGGCTGCACTGGAGTATCAGCCTAGATTTATGTGTTCAAGTCTCTGGAGTGGGACTTGAACCAACAACTATCTGACTCAGAGGCGAGAGTACTACCCACTGATACACAGCTGACACTGTAAGGCTCTTGAGTTCTAGTTAGCACTCCAATTGCAATTTTTAGTACACTCGTGCTGAAGTTACTGCTGATTTTCCATCCCAATGTATCTCTATCTGTGTGTGTCTCTATAACGTGTTTCTTTAGGCATCTGAGTTTCTGTTTCATATTCTCATAGATCAATATTTATTTGTGAGTCTATATGTATGTGTGCGCTTGTATTGATCTGCACTGGCTGAACTCCAAGTCATCGCCAACATTTTCACTGAGGCGTACAAAAGCATGGGCCTTACACTAAACATCCGTAAGACAAAGGTCCTCCGCCAACCTAACCCTGCCATACAGCACTGCCCCCCAGTCATCAAGATCCACGGAGTGGCCCTGGACAACGTGGACCACTTTCCATACTTTGGGAGCCTATTATCAGCAAGGGCAGACACCGCCTCTAGTGCACCAGCGTGGCCTTCGGCCGCCGAAGGAAGAGAGTGTTCGAAGATCAGGCCCTCAAATCTGGCATCAAGCTTATGGTCTACAGGGCTGTAGTGTTACCTGCCTTCCTGTATGGCTCAGAGACGTGGACCATATACAGTAGACACCTCAAATCACTGGAGAAATACCATCCAAAATGTCTCCGCAAGACCCTGCAAATCCCCTGGGAAGACAGACGCACCAACATCAGTGTTCTCGATCAGACCAACACCCCCAGCCTCGAAGCACTGACCACACTCGATCAGCTCCATTGGGCGGACCACATTGTTCGCATGCCCGACACAAGATTCCCAAAGCAAGCGCTCTACTCGGAACTCCTACACAGCAAGCGAACCCCAGGTGAGCAGAGGAAACGTTTCAAGGACACCCTCAAAGTCTCCTTGATAAAGTGCAACATCCCCACCTACACCTGGGAGTCCCTGGCCAAACACCGCCCTCAGTGGAGGAAGAGCATCTGGGAGGGCGCTGAGCACCTCGAGTCTCGTCGCCGAGAGCATGCAGAAAACAAGCGCAGGCAGCGGAAGGAGCGTGCGGCAAACCAGACACCCCACCCACCCAACCTTTCCTTGAACGACTGACTGTCCCAACTGTGACAGAGACTGTAATTCCCACATTGGCCTGTTCAGTCACACTCCTGACTTGTGCCTTGTAGATGGTGAAAAGGCTTTGGGAAGTCAGGTGGTGAGACACTCGCCGCAGAATATCAAGCCTCTGACCTGCTCTTCTAGCCACAGTATTTATGTGGCTGGCCCAGTTAAGTTTCTAGTCAATGGTGATCCCCAGAATTTTTCATGTGGGGGTTTCAGCGATGGTAATATAGTTGAATGTCAAGGGGCGGTGGTTAGATTATTGCTTGTTAGAGATAGTCATTGCCTGGCACTTATGTCACATAAATGTTACTTGCCGCTTATCAGCCCAAGCCTAAATATTGTCCAGGTCTTGCTGCATGCAGGTACAGACTGCTTCATTATCTGAGAAGTTGCGAATGGAACTGAACACTGTGTGATCATCAGTGAACATCCCCACTTCTGACCTTATGATGGAGGGAAGATCATTGATAAAACAGCTGAAGATGATTGGGCCTAGGACACTGCCCTGAGGAACTCCTGCAGTGATGTCCTGGGGCTGAGATGATTATCTCCAACCACCACAACAATCTTCCTTTGTGCTAGGTATGACTCCAGCCAGTGGAGAGATTTCCTGCTGATTCCCATTGACTTCAAATTTACTAGCGGTCCTTGAAGCCACACGCAATGAAATGTTGTCTTGATGTGAAGGGCAGTCACTCTCACCTCACCTCTGGAATTCAGCTCTTTTGTCCATGTAATGAGGTCTGAACCCAAATAGCGCATGGTGAGCATGTTATTTGTAAAGTCCTTACACAATACCACAAATCCACACGAGGCACATTCTATGGACAAGGTCACTCCATGAACTGAATCTTTATTCACAGGACCAAGAAGTGGTGACCCTGCGTGCGACCTCCCTTTATATACCCAGATGACCAGGTGAGGAGTGTCTCCCATAAGTTCACCCTCTGTGGTCAAGGTGTGCATTTCTTACGTATATACAGTATTGCAGTGTTGTTATATAAAGGTTACATACATGACATCACCTCCCCCTCAACATCTTATTGGGATCATAGGTTAAGTCTCGGGTGTTCTGCGCTCTCTCGTGGAGCGCCGCAGTTGGGGCTCTGGTTGTTGAGCCTTGGTATGCGTGTCTGTCACCTGTGGTGATTCCGGCCTGTCCGGGCTGACCGCAGGGACTGTGCATGCTGCTGAATGTTCTTGTTGCTCGTTCACTGGCGGTGGTGTGAATATCATCTCATGATCTTCCTCAGGTTCCTCAGTGTCCATGCTGAACCTTTTTTTTACTTGGTCCAGATGCTTGCGGCATATCTGCCCATTGTTAAGTTTAACCACTATGAACTTATTCCCCTCTTTGTCTATTACAGTGCCCTCAAGCAACTTGGGCCCCAAAGTGTGATTGAGAACAAATACGGGGTCATCAATTTCTATACATCTCCCCCTTGCATTTCGGTCATGGTACTCGTTTTGGGACTGGCGCTTGCCCTCAACAATGTCGGACAGGACTGGATGAATGAGGGACAGCCGAGTTTTGAGTGTTCGTTTCATGAGTAGCTCAGCGGGCGGGACCCCCGTGAGCGAGTGCGGTCGGGACCTATAGGCCAGCAGGAGGTGCGATAGGCGGCATTGAAGGGAGGGTCCTTGAATCCGGAGCATGCCTTGTTTTATGATTTGGACCGCACGTTCCACCTGGCCATTGGAGGCCGCCTTGAACGGTGCTGTCCTGACATGGTTAATGCCATTACCCGACATGAACTCCCGGAATTCGTAGCTTGTGAAACATGGGCCATTATCGCTAACAAGGATGTCCGGCAAAGACCGCGCGCAGACTCTCCACAGTGGTGGATGTCGTACACGAATTCAAAATGATGCACTCGATCCATTTCGAGTACGCATCAACCACAATGAGAAACATTTTTCACATGAAGCGGCTTGCGTAGTCGATGTGAATACGTGATCATGGCCTGGTGGGCCAGGGCCACGAGCTGAGCGGGGCCTCCCTGGGGGCATTACCTAGCTGGGCACACGTCATGCACCTGCGAACACAGTGTTCCAGGTCTGAATCAGTTCCCGGCCACCACACATGTGACCGGGCAATGGCCTTCATCAACACGATGCCTGGGTGCTCGCTGTGGAGTTCCCTGATGAATGCTTCGCTGTCCCTCTGGGGCATGACTACCCGGCTGCCCCATAGTAGGCAGACGGCTTGGATGGAGAGCTCATCCATCCGTCTGTGAAACGGTCTGACCTCCTCAGGGCATGCTCCGTGTGCGGGAGCCCAATCCCCAGTCAGGACACATTTCTTAATCAAAGATAGGAGGGGATCTCTGTTGGTCCAGATTTTCATCTGGCGGGCTGTGATGGGGGAGCTTGCGTTGTCAAAGTCATCGACAACCATGACCATCTCAGCGCTTTGCTCCGCTGCCCCCTCGGTGGTGGCCAGGGGAAGCATGCTGAGTGCGACAGTGCAGTTTTCGGTGCCGGGCCAGTGCCGGATGGTGTAGTCAGCAGCCAGCGTGAGAGCCCAGCGCTGTATGCAAGCTGACGCGTTGGCATGGACAGCCTTGCTGTCTGACAACAGGGATGTTAACGGCTTGTGGTCATTTCTAATTCGAACCTCCTGCCAAAAAGGTACTGGTGCATCTTTTTCACCCCATAGACACATGCGAGTGCTTCCTTCTCAACCGTCCCATATCCCCAGCTTGAGAGAGCGACCTGGAGACATAAGCCACAGGTTGTAGTTGGCCCTCAGCATTACCCTGCTGCAACACGTACCCAACCCCATAGGACGATACATCACACGTCAGAACCAATTTCTTACGGGGGTCGTACAGGGTCAACAACTTATTTGAACAAAGCAGGTTCCGCGCCCGATTGAAAGCCTGTTCCTGACACTCCCCCCAAAACCAATTGCAACCCTTACGCAGGAGCACGTGTAGCGGCTCCAACAATGTGCTTAAGTTCGGGAGAAAGTTCCCAAAATAGTTCAAGAGTCCCAGAAATGAACGCAACTCTGATGTGTTGCAAGGCCTGGGCACTTGTCGAATCGCTTCCGTTTTGGATTCGGTAGGCCGAATCCCGTCTGCAGCAACCCTCCTGCCCAGAAACTCTACCTCGGGAGCCAAAAACACACACTTAGACTTCTTGAGTCGCAGGCCTACCCGGTCCAGTCAGCGTAGCACTTTCTCCAGGTTGTGGAGGTGTTCCTCGGTGTCACAACTGGTGATGAGGATGTTGTCCTGAAATACAATTGTTCCGGGAATGGATTTGAGCAGGCTTTCCATATTTCTTTGAAAAATCGTGGCCGCTGATCGAATGCCAAACGGACACCTGTTGTAAACAAACAGTCCCTTGTGCGTGGTGATGGTGGTCAGTAGTTTAGATTCGTCAGCCAGTTCTTGGGTCATGTAGGCTGAAGTGAGGTCCAACTTGGTGAACAGCTTGCCGCCTGCCAGTGTGGCAAAAAGCTCCTCCGGTCTCGGGAGTGGGTATTGGTCTTGTAGGAACACCCGGTTGATAGTAGCCTTGTAGTCGCTACAGATCCTGACCGAGCCATCAGCTTTTAGGACGGGAACGATGGGGCTCGCCCAGTCGCTGAATTCAACGGGTGAGATGATGCCCTCTTAGCAACCGGTCCAACTCGCTCTCAATTTTCTCCTGCATCACATACGGCACAGCTCTGGCTTTGTGGTGCACCGGTTTGGCGTCTGGGGTGATGCGTATCACTACTTTGGTACCTTTGAACATCCCAACGCCAGGTTGAAATAGTGACTCAAATTGCTGTTGGACCTGTGAGCATGAACTTCACTCCACAGATGATATGGCGTGCACATCCCACCATTTCCAGTTCATCTCAGCTAACCAGCTCCTCCACAACAGTGCGGGACCATTGCCCGGGACAATCCAGAACGGCAGCCGGTTCACCGATCCATTGTGTGCGACCGCCAACATCGCACTGCCTAGCACTGGAATGATTTATTTGGTGTACATCCGGAATTGCATCTCAATGCGTTCTAGTTTGGGTCTGCTGCCTTTGAGTGGCCACAGCTTTTCGAATTGTTGAACACTCATGAGAGACTGGCTGGCCTCTGTGTCCAGCTCCATGCGTACAGGGATGCCATTTAATAGGTCTTTCATCATCATAGGTGGCATTTTTGTATATAAGCTATGAATGTTTTCCACACGAACCCGCTGAACTTCAGCGTCCATTGATTTGCCCCAAGCGTCATCCTGCCTCGCATACCCCTCATCTGGTTCATCCGCCTCGTATATTAGCCTGGTTGCAGGCTTTCTGCACATTCTGGCTAAATGGCCACTGAGGTTACAATTTCTGCAGACGAACTGTTGAAACCTGCAGTCCTGGCAGCATGTCTGCCCCCACACCGCCAGCATGAACTGAGATTCCCATTGTTGTGAACAAAAGAGCTATTACATAGAAACATAGAAATATTACAAGGCATTCCTCGCTGATTGTCCCTTTGACTGCTCTTGAGCACCCTGTTAGTGGGTGTCAATGGTCCCATCCCGGGCTGCATTGTCTACTAGGGGGGCGTAGGTGTCCGTTCAGCCTGCCATTGTCTCTGTTGGAGACTTACTCTTGGGTCTATTGCTGCCTGGGGTGTGTCGAACTGCCCTTGCCTGCCTGCGGGGCTCTGTGTCACGTTTATGATATTGACTCCCTGATCTATCCTGTTGGTGGCAGAATTGCGTGCGTATATTATCTTGGCTTCCTCCTCCCCCGCCATAAAAGTCTGAGCCATCAACGCTGCCGCTTCTGAAAATCCCAGCATGACCGATGCCTCAATAAAGAAATCCCTTAGCATCTCCCCCCTGCAGGCGTCTGTGAACTTACAGAGGCTGGCCAAGCGCCGGAGGTCCGCAATGAAATCCGGTATGCTCTGTCCTTCCTGACGTCGGTGGGTATAGAATCTGTCGGGCCATGTGTACGCTGCTCGCCGGTTTGAGGTGCTCACCAATTAGTTTGCTGAGCTCTTCAAACGTTTTGTTCGCCGGCTTCTCAGATGCTAGCAGGTCTTTCATGAGCGCGTAAGTCTTGGGTCCGCAGCTGGTCAGCAGATGAACCCTTCACTTGTCGGCCGCTGCGTCTCCCAGCCAGTCCTTCGTGACAAAGCTCTGCTGACACCTCTCAATGAAATCGTCGCAGTCCTCACCAACACAGTACCATTCATCTGTGCTGCCGGTGGCCATTCTCGTGGGTCATTGATTCCCGTTTCTCGTCGCCAATGTAAAGTCCTTACACAATACCACAAATCCACATGAGGCACATTCTATGGACAAGGTCACTCCATGACCTGAACCTTTATTCACAGGACCAAGAAGTGATGACCCTGCATGGGACCTCCCTTTATATACCTGGATGACCAGGTGAGGAGTGTCTCCCACAAGTTCACCCCCTGTGGTCAAGGTGCGCATTTCTTACATACATATAGTATTGCAGTGTTGTTACATAAAGGTTACATACATGAAATTATTGAGGATTAAATGCCGATTGATAGCATTGGCGATGACACCTTCCATTGCTTTGCTGATGATTTGCCTAGCTTCCTTGCTTAATTGGCACAAATTTAAAATAGAGCTGGCTAGGCTGCTGTTTGCAAAGCTTCCCACAGAAATAGGATTACAATGCCTTTGAAGTTGTACAGAAACAAAAGACAATAGATGACTCCATTTCTCTTTATTATATTAGGTCAATAGTCAATATTGAATGCAGAGGAGTAGCTTTGGCCAAGTAACCAATTAACAGCTTGGACTTGCTATTGCCTGAGCTGATTGCTTTTCTTTGAATAATAGCTTGTGTGACCCTTAGCTTTTTAATCCTTCACATGTTATTTCTAATGATATAACATACAAGTTAAAAATTCAATTTAGACAAAAATCCATTTTTGTCAGTCAGTATGTAGGCTTCTATCTTTGACTCTGTATGTACTTGGAGGATTATCCTAAAACCCAGCAAGCGTGGGGTCAAATAGGATGCCAAAGTTTTGAACAGTCTGGTTCAGCCTCCGAGAGTGGCCAGGGAGGGGCCAAAGATGATGGGCTAGACTTTTGGCTTCATTGTCGGTGATTTTCTCGGCGGTACAGCTGTTTTTCCGCCGGTGAAAGTTTCCACGTAAGTTTTTCAATGTTATCGCCCACGTCTGAACTTGCCCGCCAGGACCAAAC
Organism: Pristiophorus japonicus; assembly: GCF_044704955.1. NCBI lineage: Eukaryota > Metazoa > Chordata > Chondrichthyes > Pristiophoridae > Pristiophorus > Pristiophorus japonicus. The sequence goes on from NC_091981.1 coordinate 65,643,319, forward strand.
TGCCCACGTGCAACGCCGAGAACAACCGCTAGGGCATAAGTTTGCCTCAACCAGCGACGTCCAGATCGCCGAGAGAACCGCCCTGTAAAAGTTGTTTAAACAGGGCGGTAAGGGGGGGGACCCTGCAAAGAAAGGTAAGTTAAAGGTTCTTTATTTATTTTTTAATTTTAAAACGGCTATTAGGTTTAAAACTGTCTTGGGAATGCTTTGTACGTTTTTTTGGTTTCCCCCCCTCCCTCGGCCCAACAGCAGCCTCAGATGAAATTTTAGTACTTACTGTCCATTCTGGTAACGACCGCCCATGTTGCTAACTTTCCACTTACCTGCCGAGAAACCCGCTGACAATGAGTGTGTGACGCACATTTTCTCCCGGATGATTAGTTTTACTTACTTTAAACCTAAAAATGGAAATTCTCGCCAGCTTTTCTCGCCGAACATGCTTCTCAGTGGACAATCGGGCGTTGAGGGCCTTTAGGAAAAGTCTAGCCCGATGACTTTTGTCTTCTCTCTGCTTAGCTTGTGGAAATTATGGCTCATCCCAGAATTGATGTCGGATAAGCAGTCTGACAATACAAAGGCAGTGGTGGGGTCAAGAGAGGTGGTGTTGAGTTAGTGCTAGATCTCATCAGTGTTCATGTGGAAATTGACCTCATGGCTGTTGATGATGTTGCCAAGTGGCAACATGTAGAAGAGGAAGAGGAGAAGGAGACCAAGGATGAATGCTTGGTTCAGTTGGTAGCACCATTGTCTCTGAGTTAGAAGGTTTAGAGTTCAGGTTCCGCTGCAGAGACTTGAGCACAAAATTCTAGGCTGACATTTCAGTGGAGTGCTGCACTGTCTGAGGTACCGTCTTTCGAATGAGACGTTAAACCAAGGCCCTGTCTGCTCTTGTAAAAGATCCAATGGCACTATTTTGAAGAACAGCAGGGGAGTTATCCCCTGTGTCCTGACCAATATTTATCCCTCAATCAACATCACAAAAACAGATTATCTGGTCATTATCACATTGCTGTTTACTACAGTACTAGCGTGACTACACTTTAAATGTACTTCATTGACTGTAAAGTGCTTTGGGACGTCCTGAGGTCATGAAAGGCACTATATAAATGCAAGTCTTCCTTTCTTTCTATTCCTATCTCACTCAATTATTTATCTAGCTTTCCCTTAAATGCATCTATGCTTATCGCCTCAACTACTCCCTGTGGTAGCAAGTTCCACATTCTAACCACTATCTGGGTAAAGAAGTTTCTCCTGAATTCCTTATTAGATTTATTAGTGACTATGTTATATTTATGACCCCTAGTTTTAGATTACTCCACAAGTGGAAACAACTTCTCTGCATCTACCCAATCAAACCCATTCATAATTTGGAAGACATCTATTCCGTCACCCCTCAGACTTCTCTTTTCTAGAGAAAGGAGCCTCAGCTTGTTCAGTCTTTCCTGATAGTTATTCACCAAGTTTGACAACAGAGGCGAGGCATTGAAGGAGGATGATATGGTTGACAATGTTAAAAGTTGCAGAGGGACAAATAGGAAAAGGAGGGATAATGTACTATGGTCACACAGAATGCCATTTGTGACTTTGATTTTGATGCTTTAGTACTTTGGCTGGGATTCCATCTGCTCCTGAGGCCTTGTGGTTTTTCAGTTGTCAGATGGCCTTTTTAACTTCATGCCAGGCTGAGACTGTGCCGAGGTGGTGGCGGGTAGCATGCTGTAGGATGGAGTCACTTCAAAGACAGAGTCTTGGTTAAGGAGATCTTTAAAGTGCTTCCTCCAGTAGGCACTGACTGCCTCTCTGTCCTTAATGAGCACCTCTCCGTTCTTAGCTCTCAGTGGAATAGGGCCTTGAGTGCTTGGGCCACTCAAGGAACAAGGTAGTGGATACACCTTCTTCTGGAAAGGGAAACCAGAAGAATGCCGTATCCATGGGGTTGGCTTCGCCATCATAAATGAGCTAGCTTGGTGTCTTAGAGATTCCCCTTACAAGATAAATGAATGCCTCATGACCCTTCGGCTCACCCTAACCCGGAACCAATAAGTTACGGTAATCAGCGCGTACGCCCCAACCCTGGAAGCTACGGGCGAGGCCAAAGAGGAATTCTACTCCAGCCTTGAACAATCCCTGTCCCGAGTCCCAATGGGCGACAAGCTGATTCTCCTCGGCGACTTTAATGCCAGAGTTGGAAGGGACACAGACCTCTGGAGCAGTGTGATTGGCAGGGAAGGGGTAGGGAAAACCAACACAAATGGTATCCTCCTCCTGATGAAATGCTTAGAACATGGTCTTGTCATAACCAACACCTTGTTTCAGAATCTGTATCTGTGTGTTGGTATCAGTCACTGTCTTTGTCAGTGTCTCTGTGTCAGTGTCTGTCACTGTCTGTGTCAGTATCTGTATGTCAGTGTCTGTCACTTTCTCTGCCAGTGTCGGTTTGTCAGTGTCTGTGTGAGTGTGTGTCTGTCACTGTCTCTGTGTCAGTGTATTTGTGTCATTGTCTGTCATTGTCTCTATGTCACTGTCTGTGTCACTGTGTGTGTCACTGTCTCTGTCAGTGTCTGTGTGTCAGCCTGTCTATGTGTCACTGTCTGTGTGTCATTGTCTCTGTCAGTGTCTGTGTGTCAGTATCTGTCACTGTCTGTCAGTATCTGTATGTCAGTGTGTGTCACTGCCTCTATGTCACTGTCTGTCACTGTCTGTGTGTCAATGTCTATCACTGTCTCTGTTTGTGTGTCACTGTCTCTGTCAGTATCTGTGTGTCAGTGTCTGTCACTGTCTGTGTGTCACTGTCTCTGTCTGTGTGTCAATGTCTATCACTGTCTCTGTCTGTGTGTCACTGTCTCTGTCAGTATCTGTATGTCAGTGTGTGTCACTGTCTCTATATCACTGTCTGCATGTCACTGTGTCACTGTCTCTGTCTATGTGTCAGTGTCTGTCTCTGTCTGTCTGTGTGTTTGTCTCTGTCACTGTCTGTGTGTTCCCCTCAGCCACACACAGCAGTTCACCAGTCCCTCTCATCCATTGGTTAGGTGCAACCTGCGATCTGCGGGCTGTAGAAAAGCGAGTAACATGACGTATCCGCCGGAGTGGAGCCTGCGGACGGCAGGCAACAACGAGCAGCTGCGCAGCATGGCTTAGCCTGGGCGCCGCAATCTGCTGCCGGCCCGGCTCCCGGCCAACACACAGCCGCAGCCTCTGACTTTCCCGAGTGTGTTTTCTCGCCCCCACCCGCGCAGTCCCAGCGCTGCAGCAATCAGCGGCTCGCAGGCCCGGCGATTGGATCCAGAGGGCGGTGCAGGAACAGCACAAGGTGGTAACCCCATCATCATCGCTGCGAGCGCTCCACACACACACTCACAGTGCTGGCAGGAAGTGTGTGCTGGAGCTCAACTACTGCAACTTGTTGGCTTTCATCTGCAATTGGCAAAGAAGGAATCCGCCCCACCCAAAGCCTCCGAGGCAAGGACATGGGAGAGGTGGCCGAGGGATAACCCAATAATGTTGCACTAGGTGGGGGAGTGAGCAGCCTTTCTCAAGTCACCATGCTGCCTGGCGTCGGTGTGTTTGGCACCAGCTTGACGACCAGAGTGATCATCCCTCTGCTCCAGAGTCAAGGCTTCCCGGTGAAAGCCCTGTGGGGCAGGACTCCAGAAGAAGCGGAGGAACTGGCGAAGGAGATGGATGTCCCCTTCTACACCAACAGGATCGACGATGTCTTGCTGCACCAGGATGTCGATTTGGTCTGCATCAACCTGCCGCCTCCCCTGACTCGCCAGATCGCTGTCAAGACCCTGGGTAAGTTGCAGCAGATAGTTTGTTTCCGATCAGGTTGTGTGTCGTGTGTATAGAGCTGGACAGAGGGCGAGGCGAATCCGTGGTTGCCGTTGCGCTTTCCTCTGTAGCTATTCATTTATCTGCCTCAATTTGTTCCTTTACAGCGGAGGGGATGTCTGTATCTGCTAGTGTTGTGGTGGTCAATAATGAGTATAAATATATGTAGATGTATTAATGTAAACCTATTAGTCACCTCCATCTCCACACAGATGTATATAACGCAAGAACAAATTCCTAGTGAATTTAGTGTACGGTATGATTCTGTGCTGTTGTTTCCCTGGTTCTCAACCTGATCTTTCACTGCAGTGGCATTTTAAACACGAGGCAATGGACAGCCAGAATGAAGCTTATTGATTTTTACTATTGATGACTGAGAAAGACCCTTATAAGTCACAAGGGACATGGCTCAACATGTTATATAGCTTTTTCTCATGAGCAAAGTAAATCGAGGATATGTCACAGCCAGTAGCAGGATATATTAAATATTGCCAGAATTGGCACTGAGTAGATAACTCGTGGGTGACAAAGCCACAAATGAGTTATGGCCAGCCTGATAAGAGGAGACATACCCAAACTGTGCCACTGGCCCTGACCTTTTCTATTTCTGCAGCAGAATATTTAAATTAATTTATGGTTTGGTAACACCACAAAGTGTAGAGATAAGAAAATAGCTTCTTGGTTCGCAGAAACACGGTCTAGGAAGTGATGTGTCACTTCCTCCACCCTCTGTTCAGTACGCATGTGTGACCACTCCAAAACATTATAGATCTGTTCATAGAAATCGATTTTGAATTATCACTCAAAAAAGTAAATAATATGAGAGTATATTTAATTTTAGTCAGCCAGGAATCTGGCATGTATGGAAACCCATCACTATATGTAAGAGTCTCCAAATCAAACTACTGAGATATAAGTAGATTTTCAGTTTGCCAAGTTACCCCATCTACCTAAACCCAGAAAAAGTAGGCAAGGACAAAAGCTTAGGATCCCCAAGTGTGCACAGAGCCCCTTCTGGAGCTTAGCACACTAAAACCACACTGCTTCTCTGTGTGAAGTATTGGTAAGCTTCCTGCTGCTTGACCAGCTAGGACCATCCTATCCATCATGGCTTTGACTTGCAGGGTTAGTTGGAGCTGACTGGAAAGAATCCTTAAGCTTCTTCTCTCCAGACCCCATTATTGAGCCAGTCAGGCTGACCAATCACCGAGTGCTTAGGAAAACTGCAGACTTGACTGGTTCAGGTACTGAATTACTGAGTCTGCCACAGAGGGTCAACTCACATCATCGGGCCTATCATCCCGGAGCCACCTTGATTCCAAAGTGACCCAGCTTATGTTCCTCTAAGGCGAAAGACAACCTGTATATCAGCAGACTGAGAATTTAATCAGTCATATTGTCAATAATATTTCACTTCAGTTAAATTATTAATTAAATACATTCTGATATAAGGCTCACACACATTCTATTTGAAAAAAAATCAATCATTAAATCATGAAGGAACAGTTTCCATCATCCAGAGAATGCTGAATGTTTCTAAACTTAAGCAGAATAAGGAATGTAAGGTGCTCTGACTACAGTGCATTAGTGATTTATTTCACTTCTGAGAGAAACTTTCATAATTCATACTCATAGCATGTTATTGGACTTTTCATAGTTTGAAAGGACACTATTCTTCATTTGATGTTGGCAGTGGAACTACTAATATATTTCTGCCACCAACATTCTGCCAATTAGTACAACATATATATAAAGCTTGGTGACATTTAGCGGTGGTACCATGAATTTTGATGGCTTTCCAATAAGAGATTGAATAGGTAAATAGTATGAAAATGTGGATATTAGTACAAAATAAACTGTTTGGATGAGTGTTCATGGTTGCAACACACTATTAGGACAGAGCCAAATTAAAGAATTGTTGTGGCCCTGTTGCGATCTCCGCGTCCCCCGTCCCCCCTCCACACAAGTGTCAGTATTTATATTGTAACAATCAGCTGACTCTACCATGCCCCTTTCTAACAGTATTTTTAAATGCTAGAACATTTCGATCCAGCGGCTGTATGCAGTTTTTCTGTGCTGTGTTGAGTTTTACTGGGGGCCCATTATTTGCACAAGGCTTTTGGTGGAGGCCCCATATTTGGCGAGGGCCCCTGGGCTAGGGCTGGTAGATTTTTGCATTAATCTGCCCCTGTTTCCGGGTTTGGATTACACCAGCTTTGCTCTCATAGTTTATGGCATCATCCATGTCTTTCAAATGTACAGTGGTCTTGAATGTATTCACAAACATAATAGGGTAGATCTTCTGATGGTCTTGTTGCTAGTGCAGGCAAGAACCGTATGACTGTGCGTCAGGAAATTGGATGAACTGGATTTTGGTCTGCTTCATGCCTGATTCTTCAATCTGTGATTTTCTAGTATAAGAAAATTGTTAGTCCAGAGATTGTTTGCATGAAAGGTCCCTCATTAAGCTGCATCTAATGCCGCCATTTCTTAGGTTTCTCACTGGGATTGGACATGGTGTCTGCAATACCGATGTAAAACAGGCACTGTCAAGAAGCCCATGTTCTTGTAATTGTAGAGCTATGTTCTTAAAGGCGATTGGCCAGTATTCACTGTGGAAGTTTCAATGAGTAGAGTTCTAATTTTAGATTTGTTTTTCTGAATTTTTTCCTTGCATTTGTTTCTGGTTTGGGTTTTGACTTGCTGGGTATCAAACTCTTTCATCACTTTTACAATGGAAAACCACCAGCAGCACAAGATGCTCTTCACTTTTTCCGTGTGGCAGGTTTCCCTAAAGTGCAGGCCATTATAGAGAGCATATATATGGCCTTCTGTTCTACCATCAATCTCATGGCCGTCATGAACTGACACAGTTGTGAGCCTGTTGCATCTGTCACTGTTTTGCGTGCCACCCAAGAAATGATAGTGTGGAAAACATAGCTACAATCAATTAAAATTGTGGGCCTAATGGGGTTATAGGAATGCTCATCCCACTCATAGTTAACATAGTGAGCCTGGTGGGGTTACTGGAGTGATCATCACACTCAGTTATTTACTAATTTAAAAATAATGATTTTATTTCTTAAGTTATAGGTGCCAGCGTTACAGTATTAGCCGACAAAGCAGCGGTGTCTAACCTGAGGTCTTGGGATCACTTGCAGCACCCAAGCCTTGGCAATCTGGCTCTTGAAACCACCACCATGTGAACCTGTTTGCATTTATAATTCTTACATGCTATTTGAATTTGTGGGCCGGAAGGTTTGGAGGGTGCAGCATTTAGCCAACGGTTCCCCTCATTGGTGGATAAATCCTAAATCAGAACAGGAAAGGGGAGAAATTCGCTATCGCCCCATTTGGAGCTGGTAACACTCGGGAGGCACGAGACTTAGAGCCAAGTACAGAAGTCTCGCCCCTCTCGATAAATTCGGGTTACCGCTCCTGGAAGGAAGTGGAATGCTAAATCAAGTGCTCCACTTCCTTCCTAGAGCACTAACTGAGCGGACGCCTCAGCAGTGCTACGCATTTGGCCGTGTAGCGCTGCCCCATTTGAGGCGCTCATCCCTCAATTAAAAGGAAGGGCCCACGCTGCCGACTCTGCAAAAGAAAAAGACACCTACCTGGACCACCGTGGAGTGGGGGTGCCGCCCGATCGAGCGGAGTGCTGGGCTGAGCAATCGCGGCCACGACCCCGCAAAGAAACCGCATCAGGAGCAGCAACCAAAAGGTACGTTTTTGTTTCCTTTGTTATCGGCCACCTCTGCTTTAATTTTTGCCCCGGTAGCGATCGGCCGCCCAATACGTGTCCCCTGGAAGTTGTCACTGTCATCCAGGTGCTGCTCCAGGGGGCGAAAGCTAATTTTGGGGCTGGGGCGCTAACGGGGTGATGTGCAACTTGATGATGGCACGATCTTTGGGTGCAGGAGATTAGGGCGCAACGCCTTGGAGCTGCTGCTAAACTCCCATCCAATATGGCGTGAGTCGTTAACAGTACCGTGCCCGGTCGCAAACTCATTTGTGCCCCGTTAGCCCACCCCGGGAGCGCTAACGGGAGGCGCAAAGGAACCCAACTTTGCCCCCAAAGTTCTGTTAGTCTCAGCACTTGAGTTATATGCAAATTAATGGGAAAATAGATTTAAACTTTATTTGTGGGCCCGATGTTCTATAGTATGGACTGTGTGGTTCACAATAGCAAAAGATTGGACATCCCTTCAATGAATGATTTAATTCGAATAGTTGTTTGGGTGATTTAGTCTATTCATATAGATGATGGGAGTAAAGACAGTCAGCTTTTAGAATTAAACAATCAGTCCCTTGCCGTATTAATTGTACAGACATTAGACGTGGCTACAAATCTGCTGTTTTAATATGGAAATTAAATGTCAGCCCCTGTAGCAAGCAGGTAGTTTGCCTGTAATGGGCTGAAGTTTGTAACAGCCTCTGTTTTCTTTCTGAGCATTCTTAGCTGACAAGATAATTCCCCTTTTCTTTGGTCTTTCCCTCCCTTTCCTCCTCAGCTCACAGATGTATTAAAGAAAGAAATAAAGACTTGCATTTATAGAGCGCCTTTCACGAACACCGGACGTCTCAAAGCGTTTTACAGCCAATGAAGTACTTTTGGAGTGTAGTCACTGTTGTAATGCAGGATATATAACCTTGGTTCGACCACATTTGAAGTACTGAGTACAGTTTTGGTCTCCAAATTACAAATAGGATATAGAAGCACTGGAGAAAGTGAAAAAAAGATTTTCAAGGATGATACCAGAACTGAGAGCGTACAATTATCAGAAAAGAATGAACAGGCTGGGCTCTTTAATCCAGAAAACAGAAGACTGAGAGGTGACCTCTTTAAAATTATGAAGAGTTTCTATAAGGTAGACATAGAGAAGATGCTTCCACTTGTGGGAGAGTTCAAAATTAGGGGTCATAAATGTAAGACAATCACTAATCAATGCAATAAGGAATTCTGGAGAAACTTCTTTACTCAGAGTAGTGAGAATGTGGATCTCACTAACACATGGAGTGGTTGAGGCGATTAGCATAGATGTATTTAAGGGCATGCTAGTTAAGTACATGGATAAAAAGGAAGGCAGGAACAGAAGGATACGGTGATAGGGTGAGTTGAATGGGAGGAGGCTCATGTGGAGCATAAACACTGACATAGACCTGTTGGGCCAAACGATCTGTTTCTATGCTGTAAATGCTATATAATTACTAAAACACTAAAAACATTTAAATAAAGACATAAGTATCACTTAGCTGGCAGAAAATTTAAGTAGGGTCAGTATTTTTGTGTCATTACGTGTGGAATTGTAGTTTGTGCTGCACTGGTGCAAACACAACAATAAAATCTTACCCACTTGTTTGATCAACTGATACATTGGAGGCTGCTCTGGTCTTCTACTGGGCTGCTGCTCACTGAGAACAATCATCTTGGTACAACTAACATAAGATGTGCAGAAGCATAAAATCAGTTCCCCATTTTAGGCAAGGGATCGGTTTGTATCATTTTAGGCAGAATGTTAAGAAGCAATTTCAAAATAGCACGTGATTAAGGTTTACCGATAACCCTCTGCAAAACAAAAGTCCACTAATGCTTTAAATACATTTCCCATCCCCATAAGCTACTCCATTCTGTGGTGGTCATTTTGTGAGTGATTACTATGATGTCGTTAGTGATGACATCATTGAGCGAAGCCACAATACTATTTACAGACACTGTAACACCGAACGGGGCTTAAAATCGCAGTGGCTTTCTTTCCTCCATGTTTGCAATGCACACTCGCTGGCCGTGATTTGTACTCCCGGGTTTCAGAAGTGGTGTGAGGCCCTTGCCGCAGGCAGGTCACATAAACAGTCAAATGTCAGGGAATTACATCATTCGGAGCCCGATGTGAATTTAACCCTGGGCTGCATGAGTCGCGCCCAGTGCCGGGGAAAGTTGCTGCAATGTGAATGTGGGGCCAGAAGAGGCCCAGGCAAATGACGCTTTACATTTTTTAAAGATTCCTTTGTTGGCCAGGAGAAGCAGGAGTGCTCCTCCACGCAGGCCCCACAAAGAATCCTTAGGTCTCCACTGCTCCGGGCTCCCCTTCCTATTCCTGTGCCTGTAATCGCGTCGGACTCCGTCCCGTCACTCACCTTGCCAGGAACCGCTGGCTTGGGCAGGCTGCTGACGTGTAATTTTCTGCTTCTGCCCGCTGATCATCATGTTGTTCGGGCAAGAATCCGATTTGAAAATTAAAAGAAGGCCTGGGAGTTAAAATGGCCCAGGCCGGCCCATGTGCAGCCATCCGAACTTCCCACTAACGCCACCCGCGCACCCAACACTGCCCTCATGCTCCTCAGATTTCGGGGGTCTTCAGATTTCACGATGATCCGAATCAACTGCAATTTCACTTTGGTCTCCCTGTACCAGTAATTGTTAGATTATTCCCTTGAAAGACTTACTGGCTTGTATCAATTTGAGTGAGCAGGAAATCTATTGATTTCTCTACCAGCCTGTTCCAAAGTCAGATAAAACTGATTGGAAGAGAGTGTTCTTGTTCGGAAATCTAGTCGGAGTAAATTACCCCTCACTGCCAAAATGACCCACTTACAGATCATACTCCACCTTCAATAAAGTGAGTTCTATCACTAGTATAAACAGGGTGAAGTAGTCACTGATGTTTTAAAGAAGCGCTTGTTTTGATTTGTTTATTTTCTTTATAAAAAAGATATGCTTAACAAGGTGAGGAATGTTAGTGCTGGCAACTGGAACGCTTCCTATCCCGGGTACTCAGTGTCAACTTCAAGCAGTCCTAGATTAGGTACAGTCAGCCAGGTGCAGAGGAAAGCTGTGTCCCAATAGTGTACCTCAGTTTCATCCTGAGAAGAGCACCAATATGACACGTTTTCCACTTCATATACCAGCCATCCTTCAGCCTATCTGAGTGCTATTGCCAATGAATGCCAGATTTGGGACATTTTTGTGCTGTAGGTTAATGCCCACCAGGAACTCGATTGGGTCAGCATGCAAAGCAGCCATCTGATCTGGATTTGAACCTTGGCCCCAGAGGTGATAGGCCAGTGTCTAACCCACTATAAAAGAAGATTATGAGCCCAGGCTGATAATTTGAATATGTAAAGATGTTTTCCTTCTTCAACAATGGAGCAGTTATTCCTTCATAGAGGAAAATAAGAATAATCTCTATACATTTCCAGTGAAGGGAATTATAAAATAAAACAGAATCAAATTGATGAATAGAACTAGTAAACATTCTTGGGCTAAATTGCCAAATGGTTCTGTGGAACTGATGTTTGGGTGCTGCAGCAGTCAAAGTTGGATTTAGTTCCAACCTATCCTAGGTGTAACTGATATCAGATTCCATGACGCACAGGTCCGGACTGATAAATGGAGTCTGAAACCAGAACAGATATAATTTTTATTAATTATTTTTTAACTGGCAAGTAGAAACTTAATGAGACTCTTGGAACATAACTTTTTACTCACTGGATCCTAAAAGAGAAAAAAAATAAAGCGTGTGTATTAATGGCAAGTTAGAAAGTGAGGATAGCACAGGCGGAGGAACCAACTGGTGTTTTGGAACCAGGGAATTGCTGTGGTTGGCGGCTCCACAGACGACAGGAGTTTAGCTGCGGTGTTCTGCCCCCATCTCCTGCGCCCGGAGATTGTGACGTCAACGCCGTGCGCATCGCCCCATTAGAGCCCTGGACCCTAAATTGGGTTTTGCCCCTGAAACAGCGGCGGGCGATGACAGCGACAGCTTCAGGGTACGCATACTGGACAGCCGGCCGCTACCAGGGCGAAATTTAAAGGGGAGCTGGCCGACAAAGGGTTTGATTAGGGCAGGGAAAATGGAGTATGAGAAGAAGCTTGCAGGGAACATTAAGACGGATTGCAAAAGTTTCTATAGATATGTAAAGAGAAAAAGGTTAGTAAAGACAAACGTAGGTCCCCTGCAGTCAGAATCAGGGGAAGTCATAACGGGGAACAAAGAAATGGCGGACCAATTGAACAAGTACTTTGGTTCGGTATTCACGAAGGAGGACACGAACAACCTTCCGGTTATAAAAGGGGTCGGGGGGTCTAGTAAGGAGGAGGAACTGAGGGAAATCCTTATTAGCCGGGAAATTGTGTTGGGGAAATTGATGGGATTGAAGGCCGATAAATCCCCAGGGCCTGATGGACTGCATCCCAGAGTACTTAAGGAGGTGGCCTTGGAAATAGTGGATGCGTTGACAGTCATTTTCCAACATTCCATTGACTCTGGATCAGTTCCTATGGAGTGGAGGGTAGCCAATGTAACCCCACTTTTTAAAAAAGGAGGGAGAGAGAAAACAGGGAATTATAGACCGGTCAGCCTGACATCGGTAGTGGGTAAAATGATGGAATCAATTATTAAGGATGTCATAGCAGTGCATTTGGAAAGAGGTGACATGATAGGTCCAAGTCAGCATGGATTTGTGAAAGGGAAATCATGCTTGACAAATCTTCTGGAATTTTTTGAGGATGTTTCCAGTAGAGTGGATAAGGGAGAACCAGTTGGTGTGGTATATTTGGACTTTCAGAAGGCGTTCGACAAGGTCCCACACAAGAGATTGATGTGCAAAGTTAGAGCACATGGGATTGGGGGTAGTGTACTGACATGGATTGAGAAATGGTTGTCAGACAGGAAGCAAAGAGTAGGAGTAAATGGGTACTTTTCAGAATGGCAGGCAGTGACTAGTGGGGTACCGCAAGGTTCTGTGCTGGGGCCCCAGCTGTTTACACTGTACATTAATGATTTAGATGAGGGGATTAAATGTAGTATCTCCAAATTTGCAGATGACACTAAGTTGGGTGGCAGTGTGAGCTGCGAGGAGGATGCTGTGAGGCTGCAGAGTGACTTGGATAGGTTAGGTGAGTGGGCAAATGCATGGCAGATGAAGTATAATGTGGATAAATGTGAGGTTATCCACTTTGGTGGTAAAAACAGAGAGACAGACTATTATCTGAATGGTGACAGATTAGGAAAAGGGGAGGTGCAAAGAGACCTGGGTGTCATGGTACATCAGTCATTGAAGGTTGGCATGCAGGTGCAGCAGGCGGTTAAGAAAGCAAATGGCATGTTGGCCTTCATAGCAAGGGGATTTGAGTACAGGGGCAGGGAGGTGTTGCTACAGTTGTACAGGGCATTGGTGAGGCCACACCTGGAGTATTGTGTACAGTTTTGGTCTCCTAACCTGAGGAAGGACATTCTTGCTATTGAGGGAGTGCAGCGAAGGTTCACCAGACTGATTCCCGGGATGGCGGGACTGACCTATCAAGAAAGACTGGATCAACTGGGCTTGTATTCACTGGAGTTCAGAAGAATGAGAGGGGACCTCATAGAAACATATAAAATTCTGACGGGGTTAGACAGGTTAGATGCAGGAAGAATGTTCCCAATGTTGGGGAAGTCCAGAACCAGGGGTCACAGTCTAAGGATAAGGGGTAAGCCATTTAGGACCGAGATGCGGAGGAACTTCTTCACCCAGAGAGTGGTGAACCTGTGGAATTCTCTACCACAGAAAGTTGTTGAGGCCAATTCACTAAATATATTCAAAAAGGAGTTAGATGAGGTCCTTACTGCTAGGGGGAATCAAGGGGTATGGCGAGAAAGCAGGAATGGGGTACTGAAGTTGAATGTTCAGCCATGAACTCATTGAATGGCGGTGCAGGCTAGAAGGGCCGAATGGCCTACTCCTGCACCTATTTTCTATGTTTCTATGTAAAAAAACCTCTCGTTTTCCTTTCTGCTCCGGTGGCGCTTTGGGCGTGGGGTCGGTGCCGCGATCGCTTAGCCTGGCACTTTGCTTGAGTGTAGGGCTGATCGTGCGCACCCCCACTCCCCGCTGGCCCCGATATCTGGGTTCCTCATATGCAGAGTATGCAGCTTGGGCTCTCCCTTTCATTCAGGGAAGAGCCCCTCATACGTGACAGCGCTACATGGCCCAGTGCATAGCACTGCTGAGCCGTGTACCCCACTGCCGCCCTAGAAAGGAAGTGTAGCATTTGATTTAGCATTGGGGTTAATTTATCGCGCGGGGCGAGACTTCTGCGACTGGCGCAAGGTCTGGCACCTCGCAAATGTTACCTAAGCCAGGCACCTGGGTTTAAATCTGATGATGGGAATATATATGTCTTCTATTTATCCTTCTTATGTGCAGCACTTTACATTTGCCTGCATTAACTTTTTCAGCATACAGGTACTTGCATATTTTGTCCATTCATTCTGTAATTTCTGAGCTACGTCCTCCAATTCTACTACCCTCCTAGTTTTGTATCATCAGCAAATTTGACTACTTTGCATCAAGATTCTGAATCCAAGTCATTTATGTAAATTAGAAACAGTAGTATTCCCATCATATGTCCTGGGCCACCTCACTCAGTACTTCCCCACCACGATATCACTCCTCTAACAAGTACTCATTGGCCTATAAGTGTGATTGCGCCATACCCATTTTCGGTGCATAAACCTCCAATATCGCTGGCACAAATTGAACGTTTACTTCAAGCCGGAAGTGCTATTATATAAATAAGGGCCCTATATTTGTTGGAGGATGATTCGCGACACGTGAAACTCGCCCAGCAACTCGTGGCACTAACAGGCGGCAGAAAGGATCCTTCATTAACGCTATTTAAAGGCATCACGCACTACTTATAGGTTAGTTGCTAGTTTGACATTTCAACCTGCTGGTTAAATTTTGGGCATAATTTGGCCTGTTTTCAGACTCTGGAAAATTAAGTTTGACTGCTGAGACAAAGATTTTGCTGGTATAGCGCTATTTTTGGCTGCCTTATAAACAGTCATGGATGGTCTGGTAGGGCTGCTTTTGGGGCTGGAGGATGAGGTGGAGCATCAAGGAAGAGAGCAGAGCAGCTGAGACAAGAAAGGAGCAGGAGCAGGGCACTGCGCAAGGGTGCCATACCCACAGTGGGGATTCAGGAATCATTTCTCCGACAGGAACTTCACTGAGGAGCAATGTATAGGCAACTTTGCATCACAAAGAAGGCTCTCACCTTAAGATTTATGCCACAGGCTCCTTTAAGTCTGCAGCAGGGCAAATTAGCAACCTATCACAGATCCCACTCCATTGCTGTATCAGGGAGGTCACAGAGGTGCTCTACACCAGGGCCAACAGCTACATGTTGTTTCCGTGGACAGAGTGAAGCAGGACGAAAGTCACTAGGTTTCCCCCATGTGGCAGGCTTCCTCAGGGTACAAGGTATCACAGACTGGACCCAAATTGCCTTGCGTGCTCCCCATCACCAGACTGGAATCTTTATCAATTGAAAAGGATTCCACTCTCTCACGTACAACTGTTTTGTGACACAGGCAGACCATCTTGCAGGTCTGCACCCGGTATCCTGGCAGTAGTCAGGATTCATTCATCCTGGGCCAGTCCTTTGTGCCGCCTTTCTTCCAATCAGGAACTCGGAAGAGCTGGCCGACAACGAGAGCCATGCCGTGAATGGAAACATGATTAAACAAGCAATGGCATGTCCAAGCAACGCTTCCCATGCTGGGACCGTACTGGAGGAGATTTGCAATACACTCAGGTGCCGACCGATATGTGGTCGTTTGCTGCTCCATAACTTTGCCATAATGAGGGACCAGCACTGACCACTATCTGGGTTGCAATAAGTGCAGCAGGAGAATGAGGACGAGGAGGAAGAGCATGAAGAAAAGGCAGAGCAAGAGAGGCATTGACCACCAGAGCTCTGAGAGAAGCTCATCGAAGAGCACTTCATCACCAATACATTAACAGTCGTACAACCCTCATCACTGTCTTGACTACCACTATCTGATTACCTTCTTTCAGTGCAGCTTAATGGGTTTTTAGCTCACTTCAATACAATATGAATACCAACATTAAAGCACAAATGAAACAAACAACTTAATTCCAATCCATCCAATAGGGAATGCAAATAATTATGAACCACCGTTTGCGAGCACTTAATGGCTGTGTTAGTGGATAAAATTCCCGGTTGCACTGTAAAGATAAACATCCCGACTACACTCCCGACATAAACATCCTGACTACACTCCCGTCATAAATATCCCAACTACAGTCCCGACATAAACATCCCGACTACTCTCAGCGACATAAACATCGTGACTACACTACCAACATAAACATCCTGACTGCACTCCGGTCATAAATATCCCGACTACACTCCCAACATAAACATCCCGACTGCACTCCCGTCATAAACATACCGACTAAACTCCCAACATAAACATCCCGACTACACACCCAACATAAACATCCCGACTACACTCCCAACAGAAACATCCCGAATACACTCCTACACTCCCCACATAAACATCCCGACTACACTCCCGACATAATCATCCCGACTAAACTCCCCACATAAACATCCCGACTACAATCCCGGCATAAACATCTTGACTACACTCCCGTCATAAACATCCCAATGACAATCCCAACATAAACATCCTGACTACACTCCCAACATAAACATCCCGACTACACTCCCGTCATAAACATCCCGACTACACTCCCCACATAAATATCCCGACTACACTCCCGACATAAACATCCCGACTAAACTCCCCACATAAACATCCCGACTACACTCCCGACATAAACATCCTGACTACACTCCCGACATAAACATCCCGACTACACTCCCGACATAAACATCCCGACTACACTCCCGACATAAACATCCCGACTACACTCCCGTCATAAACATCCCGACGACACTCCCGTCATAAACATCCCGACTACACTCCCGTCATAAACATCCCAACTACAATCACAACATAAACATCCCGACTACACTTCCAACATAAACATCCCGACTACAGTCCCGTCATAAATATCCCAACTACATTCCCGACATAAACATCCGGACTACTATCCCGATTACACTCCCAACATAAACATCCCGAATACACTCCCGTCATAAACATCCCGACGACACTCCCGTCATAAACAGCCCGACTACACTCACAACATAAACATCCCGACTACACTCCCAACATGCCGACTACACTCCCGTCATAAACACCCCGAGGACACTCCCGTCATAAACACCCCGAGGACACTCCCGTCATAAACATCCCGACTACACTCCCGTCATAAACATCCCGACTACACTCCCGACATAAACATCCCGACTACACTCCCGACATAAACATCCCGACTACACTCCCAACATAAACATCCCTACTACACTCCCGTCATAAACATCCCAACTACAATCACAACATAAACATCCCGACTACATTCCCAACATAAACATCCCGACAACACTCCCGTCATAAACATCCCGACTACACTCCCAACATGCCGACTACACTCCCGTCATAAACACCCCGAGGACACTCCCGTCATAAACATCCCGACTACACTCCCGTCATAAACATCCCGACTACACTCCCGACATAAACATCCCGACTACACTCCCGACATAAACATCCCGACTACACTCCCAACATAAACATCCCTACTACACTCCCGACATAAACATCCCGACTACACTCCCGTCATAAACATCCCAACTACAATCACAACATAAACATCCCGACTACATTCCCAACATAAACATCCCGACGACACTCCCGTCATAAATATCCCGACTACATTCCCGACATAAACATCCCGACTACACTCACAACATAAACATCCCGACTACACTCCCAACATCCCGACTGCACTCCCGTCATAAACATTCCGAAGCCACACCCGTCATAAACATCCCGACTACACTCCCAACATAAACATCCCGACTACACTCCCGTCATAACCATCCCGACTACACTCTCGACATAAACATCCCGACTACACTCCCGTCATAAACATCCCGACTACACTCCCGTCATAAATATCCCGACTACATTCCTGACATAAACATCCCGACTACACTCCCAACATCCCGACTACACTCCCGTCATAAACATTCCGAAGACACACCCGTCATAAACATCCCGACTACACTCCCAACATAAACATCCCGACTACACTCCCGTCATAAACATCCCAACGACAATCCCGACATAAACATCCCGACTAAACTCCCCACATAAACATCCCGACTACACTCCCGGCATAAACATCTTGACTACACTCCCGTCATAAACATCCCAACGACAATCCCAACATAAACATCCCGACTACACTCCCAACATAAACATCCTGACTACACTCCCGTCATAAATATCCCAACGACAGTCCCAACATAAACATCCCGACTGCACTCCCGTCATAAACATCCCGACTACACTCCCGTCATAAACATCCCAACTACAATCACAACATAAACATCCCGACTACACTCCCAACATAAACAACCCGACTACAGTCCCGTCATAAATATCCCAACTACATTCCCGACATAAACATCCCGACTACTATCCCGATTACACTCCCAACATAAACATCCCGAATACACTCCCGTCATAAACATCCCGACGACACTCGCGTCATAAACATCCCGACTACACTCCCGTCATAAACATCCCGACTACACTCCCGTCATAAACATCCCGAGGACACTCCCGTCATAAACATACCGACTACACTCCCGACATAAACATCCTGACTACATTCTCGTCATAAATATCCCAATTACAGTCCCGACATAAACATCCCGACTACGCTCAGCGACACAAACATCCCGACTGCACTCCCGTCATAAACATCCCGACTACACTCCCAACATAAACATCCCGACTGCACTCCTAACATAAACATCCCGACTACAATCCCAACATCAACATCCCGACTACACTCCTAACATAAACATCCCGACTACACTCCCAACATAAACATCCCGACTACACTCCTAACATCAACATCCCGACTACACTCCTAACATAAACATCCCGACTACAATCCCAACATCAACATCCCGACTACACTCCTAACATAAACATCCCGACTACACTCCCAACATAAACATCCCGAATATACTCCCGACATAAACATCCTGACTACACTCCCATCATAAACATCCCAACGACAATCCCATCATAAATATCCCAACTACAGTCCCAACATAAACAACCCGACTACTCTCCCGACATAAGCATCCCGACTACACTCCCGACATAAACATCCCGACTACACTCCCATCATAAACATCCCGACTACACTCCCGACATAAACTTCCCGACTACACTCCCGTCATAAACATTCCGACTACACTCCCGACATAAACTTCCCGACTACACTCCCAACATAAACATCCCGACTACACTCCCGACATAAACTTCCCGACTACACTCCCGACATAATCTTCCCGACTACACTCCCAACATAAACATCCTGACTACTCTCCCATCATAAACATCCTGACTACACTCCCATCATAAACATCCCAACTACAATCCCAACATAAACATCCCGACTACACTCCCATCATAAACATCCCAACTACAATCCCAACATAAACATCCCGACTACACTCCCGACATAAACATGCCGACGACACTCCCAACATAAACATCCTGACTACACTCCCATCATAAACATCCCGACTACACTCCCAACATAAACATCCCGACTACACTCCTGTCATAAATATCCCGACTACACTCCCAACATAAACATCCCGACTATACTCCCAACATAAACATCCCGACTACACTCCCGTCATAAACATCCCGACTGCACTACCGTCATAAACCTCCCGACTACACTCCCAACATGAACATCCCGACTACACTCCCATCATAAACATCCCGACTACACTCCCAACATAAACATCCCGACGACACCCGCGTCAGAAACCTCCCGACTACACTCCCGACATAAACCTCCCGACTACACTCCCGACATAAACATCCCGACTACACTCCCGACATAAACATCCCGACTACACTCCCGACATAAACATCCCGACTACACTCCCGACATAAACATCCCGACTACACTCCTGTCATAAATATCCCGACTACACTCCCAACATAAACATCCCGACTATACTCCCAACATAAACACCCGACTACACTCCCGTCATAAACATCCCGACTACACTCCCGACATAAACATCCCGACTACACTCCCAACGTAAACATCCCGACTACACTCCCAACATAAACATCCCGACTACACTCCCAACGTAAACATCCCAACTACACTCCCAACATAAACATCCCGACTACACTCCCAACATAAACATCCCGACTACACTCCCAACGTAAACATCCCGACTACACTCCCAACGTAAACATCCCGACTACACTCCCAACATAAACATCCCGACTATACTCCCGACATAAACAACCCAACTACGCTCCCAACATGAACATCCCGACTACACTCCCATCATAAACATCCCGACTACACTCCCAACGTAAACATCCCGACTACACTCCCAACATAAACAGCCCGACTACACTCCCGTCATAAACATCCCGACTACACTCCCGTCATAAACATCCCGACTACACTCCCAACATAAACATCTCGACTACACTCCCGTCATAAACATCCCGACTACACTCTCGACATAAACATCCCGACTACAGTCCCAACATAAACATCCCGACGACACTCCCGTCATAAACATCCCAACTACAATCCCAACATCAACATCCCGACTACACTCCCGACATAAACATCCCAACTACTCTCCCAACATAAACATCCCGACTACACTCCCGACATAAACAACCCGACTACACTCCCAACATGAACATCCCAACTACAATCCCAACATCAACATCCCGACTACACTCCCGACATAAACATCCCGACTACTCTCCCGACATAAACAACCCGACTACAATCCCAACATGAACATCCCAACTACAATCCCAACATCAACATCCCGACTACACTCCCGACATAAACATCCCAACTACTCTCCCGACATAAACATCCCGACTACACTCCTGACAGAAACGTCCCGACTACACTCCAAACATAAACATCCCGACTACACTCCCGTCATAAACATCCCGACTACACTCCCGTCATAAACATCCCGAGGACACTCCCGTCATAAACATACCGACTACACTCCCGACATAAACATCCTGACTACATTCTCGTCATAAATATCCCAATTACAGTCCCGACATAAACATCCCGACTACGCTCAGCGACACAAACATCCCGACTGCACTCCCGTCATAAACATCCCGACTACACTCCCAACATAAACATCCCGACTGCACTCCTAACATAAACATCCCGACTACAATCCCAACATCAACATCCCGACTACACTCCTAACATAAACATCCCGACTACACTCCCAACATAAACATCCCGACTACACTCCTAACATCAACATCCCGACTACACTCCTAACATAAACATCCCGACTACAATCCCAACATCAACATCCCGACTACACTCCTAACATAAACATCCCGACTACACTCCCAACATAAACATCCCGAATATACTCCCGACATAAACATCCTGACTACACTCCCATCATAAACATCCCAACGACAATCCCATCATAAATATCCCAACTACAGTCCCAACATAAACAACCCGACTACTCTCCCGACATAAGCATCCCGACTACACTCCCGACATAAACATCCCGACTACACTCCCATCATAAACATCCCGACTACACTCCCGACATAAACTTCCCGACTACACTCCCGTCATAAACATTCCGACTACACTCCCGACATAAACATCCCGACTACAATCCCGACATAAACATCCCGACTACACTCCCGACATAAACTTCCCGACTACACTCCCAACATAAACATCCCGACTACACTCCCGACATAAACTTCCCGACTACACTCCCGACATAATCTTCCCGACTACACTCCCAACATAAACATCCTGACTACTCTCCCATCATAAACATCCTGACTACACTCCCATCATAAACATCCCAACTACAATCCCAACATAAACATCCCGACTACACTCCCATCATAAACATCCCAACTACAATCCCAACATAAACATCCCGACTACACTCCCGACATAAACATGCCGACGACACTCCCAACATAAACATCCTGACTACACTCCCATCATAAACATCCCGACTACACTCCCAACATAAACATCCCGACTACACTCCTGTCATAAATATCCCGACTACACTCCCAACATAAACATCCCGACTATACTCCCAACATAAACATCCCGACTACACTCCCGTCATAAACATCCCGACTGCACTACCGTCATAAACCTCCCGACTACACTCCCAACATGAACATCCCGACTACACTCCCATCATAAACATCCCGACTACACTCCCAACATAAACATCCCGACGACACCCGCGTCAGAAACCTCCCGACTACACTCCTGACATAAACCTCCCGACTACACTCCCGACATAAACATCCCGACTACACTCCCGACATAAACATCCCGACTACACTCCCGACATAAACATCCCGACTACACTCCCGACATAAACATCCCGACTACACTCCCGACATAAACATCCCGACTACAATCCCGACATAAACATCCTGACTACACTCCTGTCATAAATATCCCGACTACACTCCCAACATAAACATCCCGACTATACTCCCAACATAAACACCCGACTACACTCCCGTCATAAACATCCCGACTACACTCCCGACATAAACATCCCGACTACACTCCCAACGTAAACATCCCGACTACACTCCCAACATAAACATCCCGACTACACTCCCAACGTAAACATCCCGACTACACTCCCAACATAAACATCCCGACTACACTCCCAACATAAACATCCCGACTACACTCCCAACGTAAACATCCCGACTACACTCCCAACGTAAACATCCCGACTACACTCCCAACATAAACATCCCGACTATACTCCCGACATAAACAACCCAACTACGCTCCCAACATGAACATCCCGACTACACTCCCATCATAAACATCCCGACTACACTCCCAACGTAAACATCCCGACTACACTCCCAACATAAACAGCCCGACTACACTCCCGTCATAAACATCCCGACTACACTCCCGTCATAAACATCCCGACTACACTCCCAACATAAACATCTCGACTACACTCCCGTCATAAACATCCCGACTACACTCTCGACATAAACATCCCGACTACAGTCCCAACATAAACATCCCGACGACACTCCCGTCATAAACATCCCAACTACAATCCCAACATCAACATCCCGACTACACTCCCGACATAAACATCCCAACTACTCTCCCAACATAAACATCCTGACTACACTCCCGACATAAACAACCCGACTACACTCCCAACATGAACATCCCGACTACACTCCCAACATAAACAACCCGACTACACTCCCAACATGAACATCCCAACTACAATCCCAACATCAACATCCCGACTACACTCCCGACATAAACATCCCGACTACTCTCCCGACATAAACAACCCGACTACACTCCCAACATGAACATCCCAACTACAATCCCAACATCAACATCCCGACTACACTCCCGACATAAACATCCCAACTACTCTCCCGACATAAACATCCCGACTACACTCCTGACAGAAACGTCCCGACTACACTCCAAACATAAACATCCCGACTACACTCCCAACATAAACATCCTGACTACACTCCCAACATAAACATCCCGACTACACTCCCGACATAAACATCCCGACTACACTCCAAACATAAACATCCCGACTACACTCCCAACATAAACATCCTGACTACACTCCCAACATAAACATCCCGACTATACTCCCGACATAAACATCCCGTCTACACTCCCAACATTAACATCCTGACTACACTCCCAACATAAACATCCCGACTATACTCCCGACATAAACATCCCGTATACACTCCCAACATTAACATCCTGACTACACTCCCAACATAAACATCCCGACTATACTCCCGACATAAACATCCCGTCTACACTCCCAACATTAACATCCTGACTACACTCCCAACATAAACATCCCGACTATACTCCCGACATAAACATCCCGTCTACACTCCCAACATTAACATCCTGACTACACTCCCGTCATAAATATCACGACTACACTCCCAACATAAGCATCCTGACTACACTCCCGTCATAAATATCACGACTACACTCCCGACATAAACATCCCGTCTACACTCCCAACATAAACATCCCGACTACACTCCCGACATAAACATCCCGACTACACTCCCAACATAAACATCCCGTCTACACTCCCAACATAAACATCCCGACTACACTCCCGTCATAAACATCGCGACTGTACTCCCGACATAAACATCCCGTCTACACTCCCAACATAAACATCCCGACTACACTCCCAACATAAGCATCCTGACTACACTCCAGTCATAAATATCACGACTACACTCCCGACATAAACATCCCGTCTACACTCCCAACATAAACATCCCGACTATACTCCCAACATAAACATCCCGACTACACTCCCGTCATAAATATCCCGACTACACTCCCAACATAAACATCCCGACTACACTCCCAACATAAGCATCCTGACTACACTCCCGTCATAAACATCCCGACTACACTCCCATCATAAACATCGCGACTACACTCCCAACATAAACATCGCGACTACACTCCCAACATAAACATCCTGACTACACTCACAACATAAACATCCCGACTACACTCCCAACATAAACATCCCGACTACACTCCCAACATAAATATCCCGACTGCACTCCCAACATAAACATCGCGACTACACTCCCAACATCCTGATTACACTCCCAACATAAACATCCCGACTTCACTCCAACATCCCGACTATACTCCAACATCCTGACTACATTCCCGACATAAAAATCCCGACTACACTCCCAATATAAATATCCCGACTTCACTCCCAACATAAACATATCGACTACGCTCCTGACATAAACATCCCGAATACACACCCGACATAAACATCCCGACTACACTCCCATCATAAATATCCCGACTACATTCCCGACATAAAAATCCCGACTACACTCCCGACATAAACATCCCGACTACACTCACAACATAAACATCCCGACTACACTCCCGTCATAAACATCCCAACTACACTCCCAACTTCCCGACTACACTCCCAACATCCTGACGACATTCCTGACATAAAAGTCCTAACTACATTCCCGACATAAACATCCCGACTACACTCCCAACATAAACATCCCAACTGCACTCCCGACATAAACATCCCGACTACACTCCCAACATAAACATCGCGACTACACTCCCAACATAAACATCCCAACTACACTCGCAACATCCTGATTACACTCCCAACATAAACATCCCGACTTCACTTCCAACATCCCGACTATACTCCAACATCCTGACTACATTCCCAACATTCTGAATACACTCCCAACATAAACATCCCGACTACACTCCCAATATAAATATCCCGACTACACTCCCAACATAAACATCCCGTCTACACTCCCGACATAAACATCCCAACTACACTCCCAATATAAATATCCCGTCTACACTCCCGACATAAACATCCCGACTACACTCCCAACATAAACATCCTGACTACACTCCCAACATATCGACTACACTCCCAACATCCTGACGACACTCCCGACATAAACATCCCAACTACATTCCCGAGATAAACATCCCGAATACACTCCCAACATAAACATCCCGACTACACTCCCAACATAAACATCCCGACTACACTCCCAACATAAACATCCTGACTATATTCCTGACATAAACATACCGACTACACTCCCGAGATAAACATCCCGACTACACACGCGCACACTCGACATAAATATCCCGACTACATTCCTGACATAAACATCCCAACTACATTCCCGACATAAACATCCCGACTACACTCCCGACATAAACATCACGACTACACTCCCGACATAAACATCCCGACTACACTCCCGACATAAACATCACGACTACACTTCCAACATCCCGACTACAGTCCCAAAATCCCAACAAAACTCCTGACATAACCATCCCGACTACACTCCCAACATAAACATCGTGACTACACTCCCGACATAATCATCTCGACTACACACCCAACACAAACATGCCGACTACCCGCCCTACATAAACTTTCCGAATCACTGCCAACATCCCGACTATAGTCCCAACATAAACATCCCGACTACACTCCCAACATAAACATCTCGACTACACTCCCAACACAAACATCCCGACTACGCTCCCAACATAAACATCCCAACTACACACCCGACATAAACATCCCGAGTACACTCCCAACATGCCGACTACACACCCGACATAAACATCCCGAGTACACTCCCAACATAAACATCCCGACGTCACTCCCAACTCCCCGAATCCAGTCCCAACGTAAAAATCCCGACAACACTCCCAACATCCTGACTACACTCCCAACGTAAAAATCCCGACTACACTCCCAACATCCCAACTACACTCCCGACATAAACATCCCGACTACACTCCCAACATAAACATCCCGACTTCACTCCCAACATAAACATCCCGACTACACTCCCGACATAAACATCCCGACTACACTCCCAACATAATCATCTCGACTACACTCCCGACATAAACATCCCGACTACACTCCCAACATAATCATCTCGACTACACTCCCGACATAAACATCGCGACTACACTCCCAACATAAACATCCCGACTTCACTCCCAACATAAACATCCCGACTACACTCCCGACATAAACATCCCGACTACACTCCCAACATAAACATCCCGACTACACTCCCAACATAAACATCCCGACTACACTCCCGACATAAACATCCCGACTACACTCCCAACATAATCATCTCGACTACACTCCCGTCATAAACATCCCGACTTCACTCCCAACATAAACATCCCGACTACACTCCCAACATAAACATCCCGACTTCACTCCCAACATAAACATCCCGACTACACTCCCAACATAAACATCCTGACTACACTCCCAACATATCGACTACACTCCCAACATCCTGACGACACTCCCGACATAAACATCCCAACTACATTCCCGAGATAAACATCCCGAGTACACTCCCAACATAAACATCCCGACGTCACTCCCAACTCCCCGAATCCAGTCCCAACGTAAAAATCCCGACAACACTCCCAACATCCTGACTACACTCCCAACGTAAAAATCCCGACTACACTCCCAACATCCTGACTACACTCCCGACATAAACATCCCGACTACACTCCCGACATAAACATCCCGACTACACTCCCAACATAAACAACCCGACTACACTCCCGACATAAACATCCCGACTACACTCCCAACATAAACATCCTGACTACACTCCCGACATAAACATCCCGACTACACTCCCGACATAAACATCCCGACTACACTCCCAACATAAACAACCCGACTACACTCCCAACATCCTGACTACACTCCCAACGTAAAAATCCCGACTACACTCCCAACATCCTGACTACACTCCCGACATAAACATCCCGACTACACTCCCGACATAAACATCCCGACTACACTTCCAACATAAACAACCCGACTACACTCCCGACATAAACATCCCGACTACACTCCCAACATAAGCATCCTGACTACACTCCCGACATAAACATCCCGACTACACTCCCGACATAAACATCCCGACTACACTCCCAACATAAACAACCCGACTACACTCCCAACATAAACATCCCGACTACACTCCCGACATAAACATCCCGACTACACTCCCGACATAAACATCCCGACTACACTCCCAACATAATCATCTCGACTTCACTCCCAACATAAACATCCCGACTACACTCCCAACATAAACATCCCGACTTCACTCCCAACATAAACATCCCGACTACACTCCCGACATAAACATCCCGACTACACTCCCGACATAAACATCCCGACTACACTCCCTACATAATCATCTCGACTACAATCCCGACATAAACATCCCGACTACACTCCCAACATAAACATCTCGACTTCACTCCCAACATAAACATCCCGACTTCACTCCCAACATAAACATCCCGACTACACTCCCGACATAATCATCTCGACTACACTCCCGACATAAACATCCCGACTACACTCCCAACATAAACATCCCGACTACACTCCCAACATAAACATCCCGACTACACTCCCGACATAATCATCTCGACTACACTCCCGACATAAACATCCCGACTACACTCCCAATATAAATATCCTGTCTACACTCCCGACATAAACATCCCGACTACACTCCCAACATAAACATCCTGACTACACTCCCAACATATCGACTACACTCCCAACATCCTGACGACACTCCCGACATAAACATCCCAACTACATTCCCGAGATAAACATCCCGAATACACTCCCAACATAAACATCCCGACTACACTCCCAACATAAACATCCCGACTACACTCCCAACATAAACATCCTGACTATATTCCTGACATAAACATCCCGACTACACTCCCGAGATAAACATCCCGACTACACACGCGCACACTCGACATAAATATCCCGACTACATTCCTGACATAAACATCCCAACTACATTCCCGACATAAACATCCCGACTACACTCCCGACATAAACATCACGACTACACTTCCAACATCCCGACTACAGTCCCAAAATCCCAACAAAACTCCTGACATAACCATCCCGACTACACTCCCAACATAAACATCGTGACTACACTCCCGACATAATCATCTCGACTACACACCCAACACAAACATGCCGACTACCCGCCCTACATAAACTTTCCGAATCACTGCCAACATCCCGACTATAGTCCCAACATAAACATCCCGACTACACTTGCGACATAAACATCTGAACTACGCTCCCAACATAAACATCTCGACTACACTCCCAACACAAACATCCCGACTACGCTCCCAACATAAACATCCCAACTACACACCCGACATAAACATCCCGAGTACACTCCCAACATGCCGACTACACACCCGACATGAACATCCCGACTACACTCCCGACATAAACATCCCGAGTACACTCCCAACATAAACATCCCGACGTCACTCCCAACTCCCCGAATCCAGTCCCAACGTAAAAATCCCGACAACACTCCCAACATCCTGACTACACTCCCAACGTAAAAATCCCGACTACACTCCCAACATCCCGACTACACTCCCGACATAAACATCCCGACTACACTCCCGACATAAACATCCCGACTACACTCCCAACATAAACATCCCGACTTCACTCCCAACATAAACATCCCGACTACACTCCCAACATAATCATCTCGACTACACTCCCGACATAAACATCCCGACTTCACTCCCAACATAAACATCCCGACTACACTCCCGACATAAACATCCCGACTACACTCCCAACATAATCATCTCGACTACACTCCCGACATAAACATCCCGACTACACTCCCAACATAAACATCCCGACTACACTCCCAACATAAACATCCCGACTACACTCCCGACATAAACATCCCGACTACACTCCCAACATAATCATCTCGACTACACTCCCGTCATAAACATCCCGACTTCACTCCCAACATAAACATCCCGACTTCACTCCCAACATAAACATCCCGACTTCACTCCCAACATAAACATCCCGACTACACTCCCAACATAAACATCCTGACTACACTCCCAACATATCGACTACACTCCCAACATCCTGACGACACTCCCGACATAAACATCCCAACTACATTCCCGAGATAAACATCCCGAGTACACTCCCAACATAAACATCCCGACGTCACTCCCAACTCCCCGAATCCAGTCCCAACGTAAAAATCCCGAAAACACTCCCAACATCCTGACTACACTCCCAACGTAAAAATCCCGACTACACTCCCAACATCCTGACTACACTCCCGACATAAACATCCCGACTACACTCCCGACATAAACATCCCGACTACACTCCCAACATAAACAACCCGACTACACTCCCGACATAAACATCCCGACTACACTCCCAACATAAACATCCTGACTACACTCCCGACATAAACATCCCGACTACACTCCCGACATAAACATCCCGACTACACTCCCAACATAAACAACCCGACTACACTCCCAACATCCTGACTACACTCCCAACGTAAAAATCCCGACTACACTCCCAACATCCTGACTACACTCCCGACATAAACATCCCGACTACACTCCCGACATAAACATCCCGACTACACTCCCAACATAAACAACCCGACTACACTCCCGACATAAACATCCCGACTACACTCCCGACATAAACATCCTGACTACACTCCCGACATAAACATCCCGACTACACTCCCGACATAAACATCCCGACTACACTCCCAACATAAACATCCTGACTACACTCCCAACATAAACATCCCGACTACACTCCCGACATAAACATCCCGACTACACTCCCAACATAAACATCCTGACTACACTCCCAACATAAACATCCTGACTACACTCCCGACATAAACAACCCGACTACACTCCCAACATAAACATCCCGACTACACTCCCGACATAAACATCCCGACTACACTCCCGACATAAACATCCCGACTTCACTCCCGACATAAACATCCCGACTACACTCCCGACATAAACATCCCGACTACACTCCCGACATAAACATCCCGACTACACTCCCGACATAAACATCCCGACTACACTCCCAACATAAACATCTCGACTTCACTCCCAACATAAACATCCCGACTTCACTCCCAACATAAACATCCCGACTACACTCCCGACATAATCATCTCGACTACACTCCCGACATAAACATCCCGACTACACTCCCAACATAAACATCCCGACTACACTCCCGACATAAACATCCCGACTACACTCCCAACATAAACATCCCGACTTCACTCCCAACATAAACATCCCGACTACACTCCCGACATAATCATCTCGACTACACTCCCGACATAAACATCCCGACTACACTCCCAATATAAATATCCTGTCTACACTCCCGACATAAACATCCCGACTACACTCCCAACATAAACATCCTGACTACACTCCCAACATATCGACTACACTCCCAACATCCTGACGACACTCCCGACATAAACATCCCAACTACATTCCCGAGATAAACATCCCGAATACACTCCCAACATAAACATCCCGACTACACTCCCAACATAAACATCCCGACTACACTCCCAACATAAACATCCTGACTATATTCCTGACATAAACATCCCGACTACACTCCCGAGATAAACATCCCGACTACACACGCGCACACTCGACATAAATATCCCGACTACATTCCTGACATAAACATCCCAACTACATTCCCGACATAAACATCCCGACTACACTCCCGACATAAACATCACGACTACACTTCCAACATCCCGACTACAGTCCCAAAATCCCAACAAAACTCCTGACATAACCATCCCGACTACACTCCCAACATAAACATCGTGACTACACTCCCGACATAATCATCTCGACTACACACCCAACACAAACATGCCGACTACCCGCCCTACATAAACTTTCCGAATCACTGCCAACATCCCGACTATAGTCCCAACATAAACATCCCGACTACACTTGTGACATAAACATCTGAACTACGCTCCCAACATAAACATCTCGACTACACTCCCAACACAAACATCCCGACTACACTCCCAACATAAACATCCCAACTACACACCCGACATAAACATCCCGAGTACACTCCCAACATGCCGACTACACACCCGACATGAACATCCCGACTACACTCCCGACATAAACATCCCGAGTACACTCCCAACATAAACATCCCGACGTCACTCCCAACTCCCCGAATCCACTCCCAACGTAAAAATCCCGACAACACTCCCAACATCCTGACTACACTCCCAACGTAAAAATCCCGACTACACTCCCAACATCCCGACTACACTCCCGACATAAACATCCCGACTACACTCCCGACATAAACATCCCGACTACACTCCCAACATAAACATCCCGACTTCACTCCCAACATAAACATCCCGACTACACTCCCAACATAATCATCTCGACTACACTCCCGACATAAACATCCCGACTTCACTCCCAACATAAACATCCCGACTACACTCCCAACATAATCATCTCGACTACACTCCCGACATAAACATCCCGACTACACTCCCAACATAAACATCCCGACTACACTCCCAACATAAACATCCCGACTACACTCCCGACATAAACATCCCGACTACACTCCCAACATAATCATCTCGACTACACTCCCGTCATAAACATCCCGACTTCACTCCCAACATAAACATCCCGACTTCACTCCCAACATAAACATCCCGACTTCACTCCCAACATAAACATCCCGACTACACTCCCAACATAAACATCCTGACTACACTCCCAACATATCGACTACACTCCCAACATCCTGACGACACTCCCGACATAAACATCCCAACTACATTCCCGAGATAAACATCCCGAGTACACTCCCAACATAAACATCCCGACGTCACTCCCAACTCCCCGAATCCAGTCCCAACGTAAAAATCCCGACAACACTCCCAACATCCTGACTACACTCCCAACGTAAAAATCCCGACTACACTCCCAACATCCTGACTACACTCCCGACATAAACATCCCGACTACACTCCCGACATAAACATCCCGACTACACTCCCAACATAAACAACCCGACTACACTCCCGACATAAACATCCCGACTACACTCCCAACATAAACATCCTGACTACACTCCCGACATAAACATCCCGACTACACTCCCGACATAAACATCCCGACTACACTCCCAACATAAACAACCCGACTACACTCCCAACATCCTGACTACACTCCCAACGTAAAAATCCCGACTACACTCCCAACATCCTGACTACACTCCCGACATAAACATCCCGACTACACTCCCGACATAAACATCCCGACTACACTCCCAACATAAACAACCCGACTACACTCCCGACATAAACATCCCGACTACACTCCCAACATAAACATCCTGACTACACTCCCGACATAAACATCCCGACTACACTCCCGACATAAACATCCCGACTACACTCCCAACATAAACATCCTGACTACACTCCCGACATAAACAACCCGACTACACTCCCAACATAAACATCCCGACTACACTCCCGACATAAACATCCCGACTACACTCCCGACATAAACATCCCGACTACACTCCCAACATAATCATCTCGACTTCACTCCCAACATAAACATCCCGACTACACTCCCAACATAAACATCCCGACTTCACTCCCAACATAAACATCTCGACTACACTCCCGTCATAAACATCCCGACTACACTCCCAACATAAACATCCCGACTACACTCCCAACATAATCATCTCGACTACACTCCCATCATAAACATCCCGACTTCACTCCCAACATAAACATCCCGACTACACTCCCAACATAAACATCCCGACTTCACTCCCAACATAAACATCCTGACTACACTCCCAATATAAACATCCCGACTTCACTCCCAACATAAACATCCCGACTTCACTCCCAACATAAACATCTCGACTACACTCCCGTCATAAACATCCCGACTACACTCCCAACATAAACATCCCGACTACACTCCCAACATAATCATCTCGACTACACTCCCATCATAAACATCCCGACTTCACTCCCAACATAAACATCCCGACTACACTCCCAACATAAACATCCCGACTTCACTCCCAACATAAACATCCCGACTACACTCCCAACATAAACAACCCGACTACACTCCCGTCATAAACATCCCGACTACACTCCCAACATAAACATCCCGACTACACTCCCAACATAAACATCCCGACTACACTCCCAACATAATCATCTCGACTTCACTCCCAACATAAACATCCCGACTACACTCCCAACATAAACATCCCGACTTCACTCCCAACATAAACATCTCGACTACACTCCCGTCATAAACATCCCGACTACACTCCCAACATAAACATCCCGACTACACTCCCAACATAATCATCTCGACTACACTCCCATCATAAACATCCCGACTTCACTCCCAACATAAACATCCCGACTACACTCCCAACATAAACATCCAGACTTCACTCCCAACATATACATCCCGACTACACTCCCAACATAAACATCCCGACTACACTCCCAACATAAACATCCCGACTACACTCCCAACATAATCATCTCGACTACACTCCCGTCATAAACATCCCGACTTCACTCCCAACATAAACATCCCGACTACACTCCCAACATAAACATCCCGACTTCACTCCCAACATAAACATCCCGACTTCACTCCCAACATAAACATCCCGACTACACTCCCGACATAAACATCCCGACTACACTCCCGACATAAACATCCCGACTACACTCCCAACATAAACATCTCGACTTCACTCCCAACATAAACATCCCGACTTCACTCCCAACATAAACATCCCGACTACACTCCCGACATAATCGTCTCGACTACACTCCCGACATAAACATCCCGACTACACTCCCAATATAAATATCCCGTCTACACTCCCGACATAAACATCCCGACTACACTCCCAACATAAACATCCTGACTACACTCCCAACATATCGACTACACTCCCAACATCCTGACGACACTCCCGACATAAACATCCCAACTACATTCCCGAGATAAACATCCCGAATACACTCCCAACATAAACATCCCGACTACACTTCCAACATCCCGACTACAGTCCCAAAATCCCAACAAAACTCCTGACATAACCATCCCGACTACACTCCCAACATAAACATCGTGACTACACTCCCGACATAATCATCTCGACTACACACCCAACACAAACATGCCGACTACCCGCCCTACATAAACTTTCCGAATCACTGCCAACATCCCGACTATAGTCCCAACATAAACATCCCGACTACACTTGCGACATAAACATCTGAACTACGCTCCCAACATAAACATCTCGACTACACTCCCAACACAAACATCCCGACTACGCTCCCAACATAAACATCCCAACTACACACCCGACATAAACATCCCGAGTACACTCCCAACATGCCGACTACACACCCGACATGAACATCCCGACTACACTCCCGACATAAACATCCCGAGTACACTCCCAACATAAACATCCCGACGTCACTCCCAACTCCCCGAATCCACTCCCAACGTAAAAATCCCGACAACACTCCCAACATCCTGACTACACTCCCAACGTAAAAATCCCGACTACACTCCCAACATCCCGACTACACTCCCAACATAAACATCCCGACTTCACTCCCAACATAAACATCCCGACTACACTCCCGACATAAACATCCCGACTACACTCCCAACATAATCATCTCGACTACACTCCCGACATAAACATCCCGACTACACTCCCAACATAAACATCCCGACTACACTCCCAACATAAACATCCCGACTACACTCCCGACATAAACATCCCGACTACACTCCCAACATAATCATCTCGACTACACTCCCGTCATAAACATCCCGACTTCACTCCCAACATAAACATCCCGACTTCACTCCCAACATAAACATCCCGACTACACTCCCAACATAAACATCCTGACTACACTCCCAACATATCGACTACACTCCCAACATCCTGACGACACTCCCGACATAAACATCCCAACTACATTCCCGAGATAAACATCCCGAGTACACTCCCAACATAAACATCCCGACGTCACTCCCAACTCCCCGAATCCAGTCCCAACGTAAAAATCCCGACAACACTCCCAACATCCTGACTACACTCCCAACGTAAAAATCCCGACTACACTCCCAACATCCCGACTACACTCCCGACATAAACATCCCGACTACACTCCCGACATAAACATCCCGACTACACTCCCAACATAAACATCCCGACTTCACTCCCAACATAAACATCCCGACTACACTCCCAACATAATCATCTCGACTACACTCCCGACATAAACATCCCGACTTCACTCCCAACATAAACATCCCGACTACACTCCCAACATAATCATCTCGACTACACTCCCGACATAAACATCCCGACTACACTCCCAACATAAACATCCCGACTACACTCCCAACA
The DNA here is from genome assembly GCF_044704955.1 of Pristiophorus japonicus. Lineage (NCBI taxonomy): Eukaryota > Metazoa > Chordata > Chondrichthyes > Pristiophoridae > Pristiophorus > Pristiophorus japonicus. Next base: position 65,679,239 of record NC_091981.1, read on the forward strand.
TAAACATCCCGACTACACTCCCGACATAAACATCCCGACTACACTCCCAACATAATCATCTCGACTACACTCCCGTCATAAACATCCCGACTTCACTCCCAACATAAACATCCCGACTTCACTCCCAACATAAACATCCCGACTTCACTCCCAACATAAACATCCCGACTACACTCCCAACATAAACATCCTGACTACACTCCCAACATATCGACTACACTCCCAACATCCTGACGACACTCCCGACATAAACATCCCAACTACATTCCCGAGATAAACATCCCGAGTACACTCCCAACATAAACATCCCGACGTCACTCCCAACTCCCCGAATCCAGTCCCAACGTAAAAATCCCGACAACACTCCCAACATCCTGACTACACTCCCAACGTAAAAATCCCGACTACACTCCCAACATCCTGACTACACTCCCGACATAAACATCCCGACTACACTCCCGACATAAACATCCCGACTACACTCCCAACATAAACAACCCGACTACACTCCCGACATAAACATCCCGACTACACTCCCAACATAAACATCCTGACTACACTCCCGACATAAACATCCCGACTACACTCCCGACATAAACATCCCGACTACACTCCCAACATAAACAACCCGACTACACTCCCAACATCCTGACTACACTCCCAACGTAAAAATCCCGACTACACTCCCAACATCCTGACTACACTCCCGACATAAACATCCCGACTACACTCCCGACATAAACATCCCGACTACACTCCCAACATAAACAACCCGACTACACTCCCGACATAAACATCCCGACTACACTCCCAACATAAACATCCTGACTACACTCCCGACATAAACATCCCGACTACACTCCCGACATAAACATCCCGACTACACTCCCAACATAAACATCCTGACTACACTCCCGACATAAACAACCCGACTACACTCCCAACATAAACATCCCGACTACACTCCCGACATAAACATCCCGACTACACTCCCGACATAAACATCCCGACTACACTCCCAACATAATCATCTCGACTTCACTCCCAACATAAACATCCCGACTACACTCCCAACATAAACATCCCGACTACACTCCCAACATAATCATCTCGACTACACTCCCATCATAAACATCCCGACTTCACTCCCAACATAAACATCCCGACTACACTCCCAACATAAACATCCCGACTTCACTCCCAACATAAACATCCTGACTACACTCCCAACATAAACATCCCGACTTCACTCCCAACATAAACATCCCGACTTCACTCCCAACATAAACATCTCGACTACACTCCCGTCATAAACATCCCGACTACACTCCCAACATAAACATCCCGACTACACTCCCAACATAATCATCTCGACTACACTCCCATCATAAACATCCCGACTTCACTCCCAACATAAACATCCCGACTACACTCCCAACATAAACATCCCGACTTCACTCCCAACATAAACATCCCGACTACACTCCCAACATAAACAACCCGACTACACTCCCGTCATAAACATCCCGACTACACTCCCAACATAAACATCCCGACTACACTCCCAACATAAACATCCCGACTACACTCCCAACATAATCATCTCGACTTCACTCCCAACATAAACATCCCGACTACACTCCCAACATAAACATCCCGACTTCACTCCCAACATAAACATCCCGACTACACTCCCAACATAATCATCTCGACTACACTCCCATCATAAACATCCCGACTTCACTCCCAACATAAACATCCCGACTACACTCCCGACATAAACATCCCGACTACACTCCCGACATAAACATCCCGACTACACTCCCAACATAAACAACCCGACTACACTCCCGACATAAACATCCCGACTACACTCCCAACATAAACATCCTGACTACACTCCCGACATAAACATCCCGACTACACTCCCGACATAAACATCCCGACTACACTCCCAACATAAACAACCCGACTACACTCCCAACATCCTGACTACACTCCCAACGTAAAAATCCCGACTACACTCCCAACATCCTGACTACACTCCCGACATAAACATCCCGACTACACTCCCGACATAAACATCCCGACTACACTCCCAACATAAACAACCCGACTACACTCCCGACATAAACATCCCGACTACACTCCCAACATAAACATCCTGACTACACTCCCGACATAAACATCCCGACTACACTCCCGACATAAACATCCCGACTACACTCCCAACATAAACATCCTGACTACACTCCCGACATAAACAACCCGACTACACTCCCAACATAAACATCCCGACTACACTCCCGACATAAACATCCCGACTACACTCCCGACATAAACATCCCGACTACACTCCCAACATAATCATCTCGACTTCACTCCCAACATAAACATCCCGACTACACTCCCAACATAAACATCCCGACTACACTCCCAACATAATCATCTCGACTACACTCCCATCATAAACATCCCGACTTCACTCCCAACATAAACATCCCGACTACACTCCCAACATAAACATCCCGACTTCACTCCCAACATAAACATCCTGACTACACTCCCAACATAAACATCCCGACTTCACTCCCAACATAAACATCCCGACTTCACTCCCAACATAAACATCTCGACTACACTCCCGTCATAAACATCCCGACTACACTCCCAACATAAACATCCCGACTACACTCCCAACATAATCATCTCGACTACACTCCCATCATAAACATCCCGACTTCACTCCCAACATAAACATCCCGACTACACTCCCAACATAAACATCCCGACTTCACTCCCAACATAAACATCCCGACTACACTCCCAACATAAACAACCCGACTACACTCCCGTCATAAACATCCCGACTACACTCCCAACATAAACATCCCGACTACACTCCCAACATAAACATCCCGACTACACTCCCAACATAATCATCTCGACTTCACTCCCAACATAAACATCCCGACTACACTCCCAACATAAACATCCCGACTTCACTCCCAACATAAACATCTCGACTACACTCCCGTCATAAACATCCCGACTACACTCCCAACATAAACATCCCGACTACACTCCCAACATAATCATCTCGACTACACTCCCATCATAAACATCCCGACTTCACTCCCAACATAAACATCCCGACTACACTCCCAACATAAACATCCAGACTTCACTCCCAACATATACATCCCGACTACACTCCCAACATAAACATCCCGACTACACTCCCAACATAAACATCCCGACTACACTCCCAACATAATCATCTCGACTACACTCCCGTCATAAACATCCCGACTTCACTCCCAACATAAACATCCCGACTTCACTCCCAACATAAACATCCCGACTTCACTCCCAACATAAACATCCCGACTACACTCCCGACATAAACATCCCGACTACACTCCCGACATAAACATCCCGACTACACTCCCGACATAAACATCCCGACTACACTCCCAACATAAACATCCCGACTACACTCCCGACATAAACATCCCGACTACACTCCCAACATAATCATCTCGACTACACTCCCGTCATAAACATCCCGACTTCACTCCCAACATAAACATCCCGACTTCACTCCCAACATAAACATCCCGACTTCACTCCCAACATAAACATCCCGACTACACTCCCAACATAAACATCCTGACTACACTCCCAACATATCGACTACACTCCCAACATCCTGACGACACTCCCGACATAAACATCCCAACTACATTCCCGAGATAAACATCCCGAGTACACTCCCAACATAAACATCCCGACGTCACTCCCAACTCCCCGAATCCAGTCCCAACGTAAAAATCCCGACAACACTCCCAACATCCTGACTACACTCCCAACGTAAAAATCCCGACTACACTCCCAACATCCTGACTACACTCCCGACATAAACATCCCGACTACACTCCCGACATAAACATCCCGACTACACTCCCAACATAAACAACCCGACTACACTCCCGACATAAACATCCCGACTACACTCCCAACATAAACATCCTGACTACACTCCCGACATAAACATCCCGACTACACTCCCGACATAAACATCCCGACTACACTCCCAACATAAACAACCCGACTACACTCCCAACATCCTGACTACACTCCCAACGTAAAAATCCCGACTACACTCCCAACATCCTGACTACACTCCCGACATAAACATCCCGACTACACTCCCGACATAAACATCCCGACTACACTCCCAACATAAACAACCCGACTACACTCCCGACATAAACATCCCGACTACACTCCCAACATAAACATCCTGACTACACTCCCGACATAAACATCCCGACTACACTCCCGACATAAACATCCCGACTACACTCCCAACATAAACATCCTGACTACACTCCCGACATAAACAACCCGACTACACTCCCAACATAAACATCCCGACTACACTCCCGACATAAACATCCCGACTACACTCCCGACATAAACATCCCGACTACACTCCCAACATAATCATCTCGACTTCACTCCCAACATAAACATCCCGACTACACTCCCAACATAAACATCCCGACTTCACTCCCAACATAAACATCTCGACTACACTCCCGTCATAAACATCCCGACTACACTCCCAACATAAACATCCCGACTACACTCCCAACATAATCATCTCGACTACACTCCCATCATAAACATCCCGACTTCACTCCCAACATAAACATCCCGACTACACTCCCAACATAAACATCCCGACTTCACTCCCAACATAAACATCCTGACTACACTCCCAACATAAACATCCCGACTTCACTCCCAACATAAACATCCCGACTTCACTCCCAACATAAACATCTCGACTACACTCCCGTCATAAACATCCCGACTACACTCCCAACATAAACATCCCGACTACACTCCCAACATAATCATCTCGACTACACTCCCATCATAAACATCCCGACTTCACTCCCAACATAAACATCCCGACTACACTCCCAACATAAACATCCCGACTTCACTCCCAACATAAACATCCCGACTACACTCCCAACATAAACAACCCGACTACACTCCCGTCATAAACATCCCGACTACACTCCCAACATAAACATCCCGACTACACTCCCAACATAAACATCCCGACTACACTCCCAACATAATCATCTCGACTTCACTCCCAACATAAACATCCCGACTACACTCCCAACATAAACATCCCGACTTCACTCCCAACATAAACATCTCGACTACACTCCCGTCATAAACATCCCGACTACACTCCCAACATAAACATCCCGACTACACTCCCAACATAATCATCTCGACTACACTCCCATCATAAACATCCCGACTTCACTCCCAACATAAACATCCCGACTACACTCCCAACATAAACATCCAGACTTCACTCCCAACATATACATCCCGACTACACTCCCAACATAAACATCCCGACTACACTCCCAACATAAACATCCCGACTACACTCCCAACATAATCATCTCGACTACACTCCCGTCATAAACATCCCGACTTCACTCCCAACATAAACATCCCGACTACACTCCCAACATAAACATCCCGACTTCACTCCCAACATAAACATCCCGACTTCACTCCCAACATAAACATCCCGACTACACTCCCGACATAAACATCCCGACTACACTCCCGACATAAACATCCCGACTACACTCCCAACATAAACATCTCGACTTCACTCCCAACATAAACATCCCGACTTCACTCCCAACATAAACATCCCGACTACACTCCCGACATAATCATCTCGACTACACTCCCGACATAAACATCCCGACTACACTCCCAATATAAATATCCCGTCTACACTCCCGACATAAACATCCCGACTACACTCCCAACATAAACATCCTGACTACACTCCCAACATATCGACTACACTCCCAACATCCTGACGACACTCCCGACATAAACATCCCAACTACATTCCCGAGATAAACATCCCGAATACACTCCCAACATAAACATCCCGACTACACTTCCAACATCCCGACTACAGTCCCAAAATCCCAACAAAACTCCTGACATAACCATCCCGACTACACTCCCAACATAAACATCGTGACTACACTCCCGACATAATCATCTCGACTACACACCCAACACAAACATGCCGACTACCCGCCCTACATAAACTTTCCGAATCACTGCCAACATCCCGACTATAGTCCCAACATAAACATCCCGACTACACTTGCGACATAAACATCTGAACTACGCTCCCAACATAAACATCTCGACTACACTCCCAACACAAACATCCCGACTACGCTCCCAACATAAACATCCCAACTACACACCCGACATAAACATCCCGAGTACACTCCCAACATGCCGACTACACACCCGACATGAACATCCCGACTACACTCCCGACATAAACATCCCGAGTACACTCCCAACATAAACATCCCGACGTCACTCCCAACTCCCCGAATCCACTCCCAACGTAAAAATCCCGACAACACTCCCAACATCCTGACTACACTCCCAACGTAAAAATCCCGACTACACTCCCAACATCCCGACTACACTCCCAACATAAACATCCCGACTTCACTCCCAACATAAACATCCCGACTACACTCCCGACATAAACATCCCGACTACACTCCCAACATAATCATCTCGACTACACTCCCGACATAAACATCCCGACTACACTCCCAACATAAACATCCCGACTACACTCCCAACATAAACATCCCGACTACACTCCCGACATAAACATCCCGACTACACTCCCAACATAATCATCTCGACTACACTCCCGTCATAAACATCCCGACTTCACTCCCAACATAAACATCCCGACTTCACTCCCAACATAAACATCCCGACTACACTCCCAACATAAACATCCTGACTACACTCCCAACATATCGACTACACTCCCAACATCCTGACGACACTCCCGACATAAACATCCCAACTACATTCCCGAGATAAACATCCCGAGTACACTCCCAACATAAACATCCCGACGTCACTCCCAACTCCCCGAATCCAGTCCCAACGTAAAAATCCCGACAACACTCCCAACATCCTGACTACACTCCCAACGTAAAAATCCCGACTACACTCCCAACATCCCGACTACACTCCCGACATAAACATCCCGACTACACTCCCGACATAAACATCCCGACTACACTCCCAACATAAACATCCCGACTTCACTCCCAACATAAACATCCCGACTACACTCCCAACATAATCATCTCGACTACACTCCCGACATAAACATCCCGACTTCACTCCCAACATAAACATCCCGACTACACTCCCAACATAATCATCTCGACTACACTCCCGACATAAACATCCCGACTACACTCCCAACATAAACATCCCGACTACACTCCCAACATAAACATCCCGACTACACTCCCGACATAAACATCCCGACTACACTCCCAACATAATCATCTCGACTACACTCCCGTCATAAACATCCCGACTTCACTCCCAACATAAACATCCCGACTTCACTCCCAACATAAACATCCCGACTTCACTCCCAACATAAACATCCCGACTACACTCCCAACATAAACATCCTGACTACACTCCCAACATATCGACTACACTCCCAACATCCTGACGACACTCCCGACATAAACATCCCAACTACATTCCCGAGATAAACATCCCGAGTACACTCCCAACATAAACATCCCGACGTCACTCCCAACTCCCCGAATCCAGTCCCAACGTAAAAATCCCGACAACACTCCCAACATCCTGACTACACTCCCAACGTAAAAATCCCGACTACACTCCCAACATCCTGACTACACTCCCGACATAAACATCCCGACTACACTCCCGACATAAACATCCCGACTACACTCCCAACATAAACAACCCGACTACACTCCCGACATAAACATCCCGACTACACTCCCAACATAAACATCCTGACTACACTCCCGACATAAACATCCCGACTACACTCCCGACATAAACATCCCGACTACACTCCCAACATAAACAACCCGACTACACTCCCAACATCCTGACTACACTCCCAACGTAAAAATCCCGACTACACTCCCAACATCCTGACTACACTCCCGACATAAACATCCCGACTACACTCCCGACATAAACATCCCGACTACACTCCCAACATAAACAACCCGACTACACTCCCGACATAAACATCCCGACTACACTCCCAACATAAACATCCTGACTACACTCCCGACATAAACATCCCGACTACACTCCCGACATAAACATCCCGACTACACTCCCAACATAAACATCCTGACTACACTCCCGACATAAACAACCCGACTACACTCCCAACATAAACATCCCGACTACACTCCCGACATAAACATCCCGACTACACTCCCGACATAAACATCCCGACTACACTCCCAACATAATCATCTCGACTTCACTCCCAACATAAACATCCCGACTACACTCCCAACATAAACATCCCGACTTCACTCCCAACATAAACATCTCGACTACACTCCCGTCATAAACATCCCGACTACACTCCCAACATAAACATCCCGACTACACTCCCAACATAATCATCTCGACTACACTCCCATCATAAACATCCCGACTTCACTCCCAACATAAACATCCCGACTACACTCCCAACATAAACATCCCGACTTCACTCCCAACATAAACATCCTGACTACACTCCCAACATAAACATCCCGACTTCACTCCCAACATAAACATCCCGACTTCACTCCCAACATAAACATCTCGACTACACTCCCGTCATAAACATCCCGACTACACTCCCAACATAAACATCCCGACTACACTCCCAACATAATCATCTCGACTACACTCCCATCATAAACATCCCGACTTCACTCCCAACATAAACATCCCGACTACACTCCCAACATAAACATCCCGACTTCACTCCCAACATAAACATCCCGACTACACTCCCAACATAAACAACCCGACTACACTCCCGTCATAAACATCCCGACTACACTCCCAACATAAACATCCCGACTACACTCCCAACATAAACATCCCGACTACACTCCCAACATAATCATCTCGACTTCACTCCCAACATAAACATCCCGACTACACTCCCAACATAAACATCCCGACTTCACTCCCAACATAAACATCTCGACTACACTCCCGTCATAAACATCCCGACTACACTCCCAACATAAACATCCCGACTACACTCCCAACATAATCATCTCGACTACACTCCCATCATAAACATCCCGACTTCACTCCCAACATAAACATCCCGACTACACTCCCAACATAAACATCCAGACTTCACTCCCAACATATACATCCCGACTACACTCCCAACATAAACATCCCGACTACACTCCCAACATAAACATCCCGACTACACTCCCAACATAATCATCTCGACTACACTCCCGTCATAAACATCCCGACTTCACTCCCAACATAAACATCCCGACTACACTCCCAACATAAACATCCCGACTTCACTCCCAACATAAACATCCCGACTTCACTCCCAACATAAACATCCCGACTACACTCCCGACATAAACATCCCGACTACACTCCCGACATAAACATCCCGACTACACTCCCAACATAAACATCTCGACTTCACTCCCAACATAAACATCCCGACTTCACTCCCAACATAAACATCCCGACTACACTCCCGACATAATCATCTCGACTACACTCCCGACATAAACATCCCGACTACACTCCCAATATAAATATCCCGTCTACACTCCCGACATAAACATCCCGACTACACTCCCAACATAAACATCCTGACTACACTCCCAACATATCGACTACACTCCCAACATCCTGACGACACTCCCGACATAAACATCCCAACTACATTCCCGAGATAAACATCCCGAATACACTCCCAACATAAACATCCCGACTACACTTCCAACATCCCGACTACAGTCCCAAAATCCCAACAAAACTCCTGACATAACCATCCCGACTACACTCCCAACATAAACATCGTGACTACACTCCCGACATAATCATCTCGACTACACACCCAACACAAACATGCCGACTACCCGCCCTACATAAACTTTCCGAATCACTGCCAACATCCCGACTATAGTCCCAACATAAACATCCCGACTACACTTGCGACATAAACATCTGAACTACGCTCCCAACATAAACATCTCGACTACACTCCCAACACAAACATCCCGACTACGCTCCCAACATAAACATCCCAACTACACACCCGACATAAACATCCCGAGTACACTCCCAACATGCCGACTACACACCCGACATGAACATCCCGACTACACTCCCGACATAAACATCCCGAGTACACTCCCAACATAAACATCCCGACGTCACTCCCAACTCCCCGAATCCACTCCCAACGTAAAAATCCCGACAACACTCCCAACATCCTGACTACACTCCCAACGTAAAAATCCCGACTACACTCCCAACATCCCGACTACACTCCCAACATAAACATCCCGACTTCACTCCCAACATAAACATCCCGACTACACTCCCGACATAAACATCCCGACTACACTCCCAACATAATCATCTCGACTACACTCCCGACATAAACATCCCGACTACACTCCCAACATAAACATCCCGACTACACTCCCAACATAAACATCCCGACTACACTCCCGACATAAACATCCCGACTACACTCCCAACATAATCATCTCGACTACACTCCCGTCATAAACATCCCGACTTCACTCCCAACATAAACATCCCGACTTCACTCCCAACATAAACATCCCGACTACACTCCCAACATAAACATCCTGACTACACTCCCAACATATCGACTACACTCCCAACATCCTGACGACACTCCCGACATAAACATCCCAACTACATTCCCGAGATAAACATCCCGAGTACACTCCCAACATAAACATCCCGACGTCACTCCCAACTCCCCGAATCCAGTCCCAACGTAAAAATCCCGACAACACTCCCAACATCCTGACTACACTCCCAACGTAAAAATCCCGACTACACTCCCAACATCCTGACTACACTCCCGACATAAACATCCCGACTACACTCCCGACATAAACAACCCGACTACACTCCCAACATAAACATCCCGACTACACTCCCGACATAAACATCCCGACTACACTCCCGACATAAACATCCCGACTACACTCCCGACATAAACATCCCGACTACACTCCCAACATAATCATCTCGACTACACTCCCGTCATAAACATCCCGACTTCACTCCCAACATAAACATCCCGACTACACTCCCAACATAAACATCCCGACTTCACTCCCAACATAAACATCCCGACTACACTCCCGACATAAACATCCCGACTACACTCCCGACATAATCATCTCGACTACACTCCCGACATAAACATCCCGACTACACTCCCAACATAAACATCCCGACTACACTCCCAACATAAACATTCCGACTACACTCCCGACATAAACATCCCGACTACACTCCCTACATAATCATCTCGACTACACTCCCGTCATAAACATTCCGACTTCACTCCCAACATAAACATCCCGACTACACTCCCAACATAAACATCCCGACTTCACTCCCAACATAAACATCCCGACTACACTCCCAACATAAACATCCCGACTTCACTCCCAACATAAACATCCCGACTACACTCCCGACATAAACATCCCGACTACACTCCCGACATAAACATCCCGACTACACTCCCAACATAAACATCTCGACTTCACTCCCAACATAAACATCGCGACTGTACTCCCAACATAAACATCGTGACTACACTCCCGTCATAAATATCACGACTACACTCCCAACATAAACATCCTGACTACACTCCCGTCATAAATATCACGACTACACTCCCGACATAAACATCCCGTCTACACTCCCAACATAAACATCCCGACTACACTCCCGACATAAACATCCCGACTACACACCCGACATAAACATCCCGACTACACTCCCGACATAAACATCCCAACTACACTCCCGACATAAACATCCCGACTACACTCCCGACATAAACATCCCGACTACACTCCCGACATAATCATCTCGACTACACTCCCGACATAAACATCCCGACTACACGCCAAACATAAACTTTCCGAATCACTCCCATATCTCGAATACAGTCCCAACATAAACATCCCGACTACATTTGCGACATAAACATCCGAACTACGCTCCCAACATAAACATCCCGACTACACTCCCAACATAAACATCCCGACTACACTCCCAACATAAACATCCCGACTACACTCCCAACAGAAACATCCCGACTACACTCCAGACATAAACATTGCGACTACACTCCCCATAAACATCCCAGCTACACTCCCGACATAAACATCCCGAGTACACTCCCAACATCCCGACTACACTCCCGACATGAACATCCCGACTACACTCCCGACATAAACATCCCGAGTACACTCCCAACATAAACATCCTGACGACACTCCCAACTCCCCGAATCCAGTCCCAACGTAAAAATCCCGACTACACTCCCAACATCCTGACTACACTCCCGACATAAATCCCCACTACACTCCCAACATAAACATCCCGACTTCACTCCCAACATAAACATCCCAACTACACTCCCAACATAAACATCCCGACTTCACTCCCAACATAAACATCCCAACTACACTCCCGACATAAACATCCGAACTACACTCCGACATAAATGTCCCGACTACAATCCCCAGATAAACATCCCGAGTACACTCACAACATCCCGACTACACTCCCAACATTAACATCCCAACTACACACCAGACATAAGCATCCTGACTACGCTACCAACATAAACATTCAGACTACACTCCCAACATAAACATCCTGACTACACTCCCAACATAAACATAGACATAGAAACATGGAAAATAGGTGCAGAAGTAGGCCATTTGGCCCTTCGAGCCTGCACCACCATTCAATAAGATCGTTGCTGATCATCACCTCAGTACCCCTTTCCTGCTTTCTCTCCATACCCCTTGATCACTTTAGCCGTAAGGGCCATATATAACTCCCTCTTGGATATATCCATCGAACTGGCATCAACAACTCTCTGCAGTAGAGAATTCCACAGGTTAACAACTTGCTGAGTGAAGAAGTTTCTCCTCATCTCGGTCCTAAATGGGTTACCCCTTATCCTTAGACTGTGTGCGCTAGTTCTGAACTTCCCCAACATCGGGAACATTCTTCCTAACCTGTCCAGTCCCGTCAGTATTTTATATGTTTCTGTGAAATCCCCTCTCAATCTTCTATACTCCAGTGAATACAGGCCCAGTCGATCCAGTCTCTCCTCATGTGTCAGTCCTGCTATCCCAGGAATCAGTCTGCTGAACCTTCGCTGCACTCCCTCAATAGCACAACATCCTTCCTCAGATTAGGAGACCAAAACTAAACACAATATTCCAGGTGAGGCCTCACCAAGGCCCTGTACAACTGCAGTAAGACCTCCCTGCTCCTCTACTCAAATCCCCTAGCTATGAAGGCCAACATGCCATTTGCCTTCTTCACCGCCTGTTGTACCTGCTTGCCAACTTTCAATGACTGATGTACGGCACCCAGGTCTCGTTGCATCTCCCTTTTTCCTAATCTGCCGCCATTCAGATAATATTCTGCCTTCGTGCTTTTGCCACCAAAGTGGATAACCTCACATTTATCCACATTCTACTGCATCTGCCATGCATTTGCCCACTCATCTAACCTGTCCAAGTCACCCTGCAGCCTCTTAGCATCGTCCTTGCAGCTCACACCGGCATCCAGCTTAGTGTCATCTGCAAACTTGCACTCAATTCCTTCATCTAAATCATTGATGTATATTGTAAATAGCTGGGGTACCAGCACTGAGCCCTGCCGCACCCCACTAGTCACTGCCTGCCATTCTGAAAAGGGCCCATTTAGCCTGACTCTCTGCTTCCTGTCTGCCAACCAGTTCTCTATCCACGTCAGTACATTACCCCCAATACCATGTTCTTTAATTTTGCACACCAATCTCTTGTGTGGGACCTTGTCAAAAGCCTTTTGAAAGTCCAAATACACCACATCCACTGGTTCTCCCCTGTCCACTCTACTAGTTACATCCTCAAAAAATTTGAGAAGATTTGTCAAGCATGATTTCCCTTTCATAATCCATGCTGACTTGGACCAATCCTGTCACTGCTTTCCAAATGCGCTGCTATTTCATCTTTAATAATTGATTCCAACATTTTCCTCACAACTGATGTCAGGCGAACTGGTCTATAATTCCTCGTTTTCTCTCTCCTTTCTTAAAAAGTAGTGTTACATTAGCTACCCTCCAGTCCAAAGGAACGGATCCAGAATCGATAGACTGCTGGAAAATAATCACCAATGCATCCACTATTTCTAGGGCCACTTCCTTAAGTACTCTAGGAGGCAAACTATCAGGCCCTGGGGATCGGCCTTCAATCCCATCAATTCCCCTAACACAATTTCCTGACTAATAAGGATTTCCTTCATTTCCTCCTTCTCACTAGACCCTCTGTCCCCTAGTTTTTCCAGAAGGTTATTTGTGTCTTCCTTCGTGAAGACAGAACCAAAGTATTTGTTCAATTGGTCTGCCATTTCTTTGTTCCCCATTATAAATTCATCTGATTCTGACTGCAAGGGACCTATGTTTGTCTTCACTAATCTTTTTCTCTTCACATATCTATAGAAGCTTTTGCAGTCAGTTTTTATGTTCCCAACAAGCTTCCTCTCATTCTCTATTTCCCCCCTCCTAATCAAACCCTTTGTCCTCCTCTGCTGAATTCTAAATTTCTCCCACTCGGGTTTGCTGCTTTTTCTGGCCAATTTATATGCCTCTTCCTTGGATTTAATACTATCCTTAATTTCCCTTGTTAGCCACGGTTGAGCCACCTTCCCCGTTTTATTTTTGCTCCAGACCGGGATGTACAATTGTTGAAGTTCATCTATGTGATCTTTAAATGTTTGCCATTGCCTATCCACCATCGACCCTTTAAGTATCATTCGCCATTCTATTCTAGCCATTTCACATTACATAGCATCGAAGTTACCATCGAAGAACCGGGCTGTGTTGGTATGTAAGAAAGCGATCATCTTAACAGAGCCAAGTCCGGCATTATACGAAACCCTTGTAAATCTGCTTGTGCCTGACGAGCCAAAGGACACAACGCTTAAAGAGATTTTAATGAAGCTGGAGTAGCACTATAACCCCAAACCATTAGAAATTGCTGAAAGCTATCATTTCAGGATTCGGAATCAAAAGGCTGATGAAAGTATCAGTGATTACATTGTAGCATTAAAAAAGCTATCGATGCACTGTAATTTTGGAAACTTTCAAAACCGAGCATTATGGGATCATTTTGTTTGTGGGGTGAAAAATGATGCGATCAGAAGGAAATTATTGTCGACGGATGACTTAACTTTTGAGTTTGCTTGTCAGACAGCGAGGTCGATGGGCAAGGCCGAACAATATTCCCGAGAATTAAATAATGATTACGGTTGTCAGTCAACCGAGGTAAATCACCTGCAGGTTCAAAGAAAAAGATGGGCATGGCCGAAAGTCTCAGAAACTGGAAATTCTAACAGAGCATCGAAGTCATGCTATAGGTACCTGGGACAACACATTGCTCAAAGTTGTCCATACGTAAAGGCAGAGTGTTTCTTCTGCAGAAAGACTGGGCATACTGCGAAGGCATGCCGACTGAAGGGTAAACCAGCTTTTAAAGCTGTGAGTAGAAATCCCAAGAGACTACAGACCATGGAAGAACAACAACAGGACGAGGAGATGTTAGAGTTACACGTCATCAGGTGCATGAGGTTAACGGACAACGATTCGGAAAGCATCAAATGTTGTGGGATTCAAGATACCAATGGAAATTGACACGGGTGCATCCGTGAGTGTAGTACCGGAGTCACTGTACCTCGACAAATTGCGTGATTTTCAACTGGAGAAATCCAAGATAGAGCTGCGAGGCTACTCGGGAGAGAAAATTCCTGTGGTAGGCCGTATCTCCGTACTGGTGAAATATAAAGATCAATTTCAGAACTTGCCTCTAATAATATGAAAGGAGACAAGTCTGCCTTACTAGGCAGAAATTGGTTGAGCTCACTGAAGCTGGATTGGAGTAAGATTTTCTGTGTGGAAGCGAGATTTTCATCAACGGATGAGGTTATCAAGAAGTATCCGAAGGTGTTCTGCGAAACGGGCAGTCCGATCCAAGGCTTCAAGGCGAGTGTCAGGGTACAGAAGGACACTAGATCGGTTTACTACAAGTCATGTTCCGTACCATATGCACTCAAGGAGAAAGTTGAGCAAGAACTCAAAAGACTAGAGACGGAGAACATTATTTGTAAGATAGATCGATGTAATTGGGCTACACCCATTGTTGTTGTACCTAAGTCCGATGGTAAGGTAAGATTGTGTGCTGATTATAAAGTAACCGTAAACCAGGTTCTGGAGGGTACTGCCCCCAATACATTGACAAATATAGAAGATTTGTTCATAACACTGACAGGTGGTCAAATCTTCTCAAAACTGGACCTTACGAATGCCTACTTACATCTTGAACTAGATGAGGAGTCCAAATCATGTTTGACTATAAATACTCATCTCGGCCTATATCAATTTAATAGACTACCGTTTGGAGTGTCTTCCGCCCCTGCCAAATTCCAAGGGGTGATTTTGCAAGGGGTAATATGTTATTTGGATGACATACTAATTTCAGCACCAAATAGGCAAATTCATAATAACATATTGAATGAAGTCCTCAAATGGCTAGAGAAGTACAGAGTACAAATGTCTGTTCATTAGTGTGAGTTATTTAAAAACTCGGTGGCGTACTTAGGGTACAGAGTAGACAAAGGTGGTTTACATCCAACCATGGAAAAATTGGATGCAATTAGAAATGCACCCACTCCCAGGAATGTCACTGAACTGCGTTCATTCTTGGGTCTTTTGAACTATTGTGGGAAGTTCCTACCAAATTTGGCTACAGTATTTCATCCACTGAATGAACTTTTGAAAAAACAGGTCTATTGGAAGTGGTCAAAAGAATGCGATACAGCATTCAAGGAGTGTAAAAGCAAATTGGTAGAGAGCACCATATTAGTTCATCATGACATATATAAG
The DNA here is from genome assembly GCF_044704955.1 of Pristiophorus japonicus. NCBI lineage: Eukaryota > Metazoa > Chordata > Chondrichthyes > Pristiophoridae > Pristiophorus > Pristiophorus japonicus. Next base: position 65,696,415 of record NC_091981.1, read on the forward strand.
GAGATTAAGCTGGCATGTGATGCCTCTCAATATGGAGTTGGGGCAGTAACCTCTCATGTATTAAGTAGTGGGGAGGAGAGACCATTTGCTTTTGCTTCACGCACTCTCAGTGCCAGTGAGAGTAATTATGCGCAAATTGAAAGGGAAGCTTTGGCATTAATTTTTGGGGTCAAGAAGTTTCACAAATACTTGTATGGCCATAAATTTACAATCGTTACGGACCATAAGCCCCTAACAGCAATCCTCCATCCAAAGTCCCCAGTTCCAACCTTAGCTGCAGCCCGAATGCAGCGATGGGTTTTGATTTTGTCAACATATACATATGATATTGAATACAGACGATCAGCTGATCACAGTAATGCTGATGCAATGTCTAGATTGCCTTCCCCATCACAAGTTACACCTGATAGGGAAGAAGTGTTTTATTTTTAATACATTGATGAACTGCCAGTCACAGCTGAAGAGATTGGTAGAACAAACGTGACCCAGTGATGTCAAAGGTGTATGAGTATATCGTAAATGGATGGCCAAACCAGGTAACAGACAAAGATACACATCCATTCTTCATTCGTAGGAATGAATTATCAGTCGATAAAGATTGTATCATGTGGGGTGCAAGAGTGGTTATACCAAATAAATTCAGGTCCAAATTATTAGGAGATCTCCATGACCAGCACCTGGGAATGTGCTTGACCAAGAGTTTTGCACGCAGTTATTTATGGTGGCCAGGTCTTGATAAAGATATAGAGTACATCGTGAGTCAGTGTACGACATGTCAATCGGTAAGCAAGCAACCACCACCAGTACCATTACAGCCATGGAAATGGCCTCCCAGGGTGTGGCAAAGGCTACATATTGATTTTGCTGAGTTCGAAGGACAACAATTGTTCATTGTGATTGATAGCCATTCGAAGCGGTTTACGGTGTTTCCAATGTGGAAAATAACAACAAGTAAAACATTGGACATTTTACGAAAATTATTTTCTTCATTTGGCCTCCCTGAAGAAATTGTTTCGGATAATGGACCACAATTTCGTTCAGAAGAATTTGCATAATTCACGAGCAAAAATGGTGTGAAACATACCAAGGTTGCACCATACCATCCTGCTTCGAATGGTGCAGCAGAGTGCACTGTACAAATTGTAAAACGTACCCTCATAAAACAAATGTTAGATCAAAATCCAAGTAAACGACAGTTGTCATTGGATCACAAATTGGCTAATTTTTTGATTACATATCGAAATACTCATACAACTACTGGTAGAACACCAGCAGAGTTGTTCCTCAAACGACAGCCACGAACCAGATTCTCGTTGTTAAAGCCAAATTTGGCACAGTCCATAGAAGAGACACAATTAAGACAGAAAGAGAATCATGATAAAGGTGGAGTAAAAGAGAGAAGTGTGAAATTAAACCAGAAGGTGAGAGTGAAGAACCATCACCATAAATGAGTAAAATGGTTACCAGGAAAGTGGTTAAGATATGTGGTCCTCGCACATATTTGGTAAAGATGTTTGACAATGAACAGGTTAGGTTTGTCCATATTGATCATATTTTACCTACAGATATGGAAGGAGTTGAAGGTGGGAATGATTATTTCTGACTCATCAGATAGTTTTGATACACCAGTAGCAAATCCTAAATCCAATGTAATGGAAACAAATCCAGGAGAGAATCAGAATGAAAGTCTGAGTCTGAGTCAGGAAAACAAAGAGCCTGAAGTTAGAGTGACTTCCAATGAAAATCAAGGAAATTCCGTGGAGGAAAACGTTCCTCAGGATGAGCCTCGAATGAGTGTGAAATCGACACCATGTTTGGAAGGTTCTGTTCGAGAGCGAGGGTATCCTCTTCAAAACAGAAAACAAGTGGTAAAGTTAAATTTGTAAATATGGAAAAAAAAATAAGTTTATACCCTGTGTTATGTATAAACAGGAAAGTTATGTATGATGTTTATTATGATGGCTTCTTCATTAAGGAGTTGCGTCCTCAATGGGAACTGGTCGGCCGTTCTCGGGGAAATGCAAGATGAAATTAAGCCGTTTCACGCAAAGGTGAAATGTCATCTAGTCGGATTGACTCTTATGGGGTAATCGCCTGGTTTTGTCAAAAAAAGGCAGGGAAATGTTTATACGCGACCTACACAATACCCACCCAGGCATAGTCATGATGAAGGGCTATAGCCAGGTCGCATGTTTGGTGGCCCAGCATTGACTCAGACTTAGAATCATGCGTACGCCAATACAACACGTGCTCACAATTGAGCAATGCACTAAGGGAGGCTCCATTGAGTCTGTGGTCATGGCCCTCCAAACCGTGGTCCAGGATCCACGTAGATTTTGCTGGCCCCTTTCTCAGAAAGATGTTTATAGTTGTAGTGGACGTTTATTCTAAATGAATTGAATGCGTAATCATGTCATCCAGCACATCCACTGCCACCATTGAAAGCCTCCGGGCTATGTTCGCCACCTATGGCTTGCTTGACGTTCTTATCAGTGACAATGGACTGTGTTTCACCAGCTCAGAATTCAATGAGTTTATGACTCGCAATGGCATCAAGCATGTCAGGTCTGCCCCGTTTAAGCCGGCATCCAACGGTCAAGCGGAACGGGCAGTCGAAACTATCAAGCAAAACTTGAAACGTGTGACGGAAGGCTCCTTGCAGACCCGCCTATCTCAGGTTCTGCTTAGCTACCGGACGCGAGCCCCGCTCGCTCACTGGGGTTCCCCCTGCAGAATTATTAATGAAGAGAGCACTCAAAACCAGGCTCTCCCTAGTCCACCCGGATCTAAATGATCATGTGGAAACCCGGCGTCACCGGCAAAACATGTACCACGATCGCGCGGCTCTATCGCGTGACATTGATGTTAACAACCCTGTGTTTGTCCTTAATTACGGTCATGGTCCTAAATGGGTCGCTGGCACTGTCTTGGCCAAGGAGGGGAATAGAGTGTTTATAGTCAAACTATTGAATGGACAAGCATGCAGAAAGCATTTGGATCAGACCAAACTGCGGTTCACCGACAACCAGGAACAACCTGAGGAGGACATCACCATCATCGATCCACCAACACACACCCAACCAGCAATCGACCTCACTGTCAATCAAGAGGATGAACCCACAATTCCCAACAGTCCTGTCAGACCAGCCGCTCCGCAGTACAGCAATGGTCCGACCAACTCACCCATGCCAGAGTTTGAACTCAGACGATCAACCAGGGAGCGTAGGGTCCCGGATCGTCTCATCTTGTAAATAATTTGTATCAAAGACTTTGGGAGGGAGTGAGTTATGTATCTAAACATTGTAACTGTGTAAGACTTGCCACCAGAGGGCGCAACTGTTGGAGGCCAAAGGGTCACCTGCACACCTCGTGCAAGGGAGTATAAAAGGTTGTCTACCATGCTGCTTAGACAGTCTGGAGTTGTATTAAAGAGACTAAGGTCACGTCAGTTTTAGCTCACAGTACTCAGTCTTGTGAAGTTCTTCCATGTTTAACAATTACAAAGTTTTGCAGTACAGCAGGACCTGGGAGTACTTGTGCATGAAACACAAAACGATAGTATGCAGGTACAACAAGTAATTAGGAAGGCCAATGGAATCTTGGCCTTTATTGCAAAGGAGATGGAGTATAAAAGCAGGGAAGTCTTGCTACAGCTATACAGGGCCACACCTAGAATACTGCGTGCAGTTTTGGTTTCCATATTTACGAAAGGATATACTTGCTTTGGAGGCAGTTCAGAGAAGGTTCACTAGGTTGATTCCGGAGATGAGGGGGTTGACTTATGAGGAAAGGTTGAGTAAGTTGGGCCTCTACTCATTGGAATTCAGAAGATTGAGAGGTGATCTTATCGAAACGTATAAGATTATGAGGGGGCTTGACAAGGTGCATGCAGAGAGGATGTTTCCACTGATGGGGGAGACTAGAACTAGAGGGCATGATCTTAGAATAAGGGGCCGCCCATTTAAAACTGAGATGAGGAGAAATTTCTTCTCTCAGAGGGTTGTAAATCTGCGAATTTGCTGCCTCAGAGGGCTGTGGAAGCTGGGACATTGAATAAATTTAAGACAGAAATAGATAGTTTCTTAAATGATAAAGGGATAAGGGGTTATGGGGGGTGGGCAGGGAAGTGGAGCTGAGTCCATGATCTGATCAGCCATGATCTTATTGAAAGGCGGAGCAGGCTCGAGGGGCCATATGGCCTACTCCTGTTCCTATTTATTATATTCTTATAAACATCCCGACTACACTCCCAACATCCTGACTGCACTCCCAACATAAACATCCCGACTACACCCCCGCCATAAACATCCCAACTACACTCCCGACATAAACATCCCGACTACACTCCACATAAACATCCTGCCTACACTCCCGACATAAACATCCCAACTACACTCCCAACATAAACATCCCGAGTACATTCCTGACATAAACATCCCGACTACAGACCTGACATAAACCTCCCGACTACGTGCCTGACAAAAACATCCCGACTACAGTCCTAACATAAACATACCGACTACACTCCCAACAGAAACATCCCAACCACACTCCCGACATCCCGACTACACTCCCAACATAAACATCCCGTCTGACTCCGAATATAAACATCCCGACTGCACTCCATAATACACTCCGTCCATCTATACTCAATTGTGTAACTTCTCCTGATTACACTCCTCAGTATAATCCTTACCGTCTGCACAGATAGGGCCAGAAATTGCTGTCGGATGCTTCCCATGGGCAGATGCCTCCGACCAAAATTTTACTTGCTTAAGTACCTGGTTGTCCCGGAGGAAAGAACACTTTGGCTCCCTGGCCTAGAAATACAGCCCAGCGTAGAGGCCCGTGATCCCAGGATGCGCATACAAGGAGTATTCTCTTTGATAGCAATGATGAGTTCCATTTGTGCGGAGCTCCCATTACTATTAATGAGAATAGCCCCCCCAAAACACAGAAGCACAATACATAAATAAAAACAACACCTCACATATTTAAAATCAATTGAAATTGAATTAAATAAAATGTTTTGGAAAAAATATTATTTTGGGGAATTTTTAAAAATATGTTTCGATAGGGTTAAAAATAAACTTACCTTAATGGACAGGGTTTTTAATATAAAAATTAGTGATCAAATTAAATTTTTCTATCTTTCAAAACTCTTACGCTGGTAAAAGCAGAGTTTTAAGGACATTCGCTGGGCAGGAGTTGGGCAAATAGCCCAAATCGCTGCCTGCGAAGGCCCTTCTCCTGGGGAGGCGGCGAGCTGTCAAAATAAATCTCTGGGTGCGTGCGCATATCGTACGCCTCAGAGGGGCCACAATTTACAACCCATAGTATTTACATTCCCACGCCTGAGGAACTGACACCATTGTTGATGCATGAACATGTGTCTCTCTGAGTATATCATTGGATGAAAGAAAATTATACACAAGGTGGTCTTGCATCTCCACTGTTAGAACAACTATCTCTTTGTACTGCACTGTAGAGCCAAGCCCTTTCGACACTTTCATTAAATATTAGATGTAGAATGATGCACAGAGGTCACTTTATGGAGGTGTAGTTGAGGGAAACATTTACCAGATGTAAAAACACTCTCAGATGAAATTAGTCTAAACATTTCCTAAATCTGAAAAGTGTCACAGCACAAGATTATCAACCAATTAACATTAAACTGGCAAATTTACTCAGATAGATGACACAGTTAGCTAGTGGTAGAGTTGTGCAATTCACATTGGTGCAGCACGGTCCTCTTTTGTGGTTATGGTCAAGGAATGTTGTTGGGGCAGAATAGAGGGAGTGCCTCCCTGTAAACATCTGTGCTGAATCTGACCTGGGTTTGACACTGGGTACTCTAAAAGTTGAAGAATATTCTATTCTGGCCAGGGAGATGGGTTGTAATTATCTCAGAAAGGATATAGGTTTGATGTACTTGTTCCAAGATCAGATATCGAGAGCTAAATATAGGTTGAACCTTTCTTATCCAGAACTCCCTTATCCGGCACCATTCCTGGTCGCTGGGTGGTGCATGTGCAGAACTTCGACCCACCCACCCCCCCAGGTTTCCCATTCCCTTTTTAGGCACAATGGTGATACCTTTCCTTTATGATTTACCAGAAAGAAAGTGATCAGCAATAGCAGAAACCCCCTCAGCCTAGAACACCTCGGGGCCCGCTCTGCCCACCATCACCTCGGGACCCGATAGACTGCCGACACCTCGGGGCCCGCTCGATCCGCTGACACCTTGGGGCCCGATAGACTGCCGACACCTCGGGGCCCGCTAGATCCGCCGACACCTCGGGGCCCGCTCGATCCGCTGACACCTCAGGACCCGATAGACTGCCGAGACCTCGGGGCCCGCTCGATCCGCTGACACCTCAGGACCCGATAGACTGCCGAGACCTCGGGGCCCGCTCGATCCGCTGACACCTCAGGACCCGATAGACTGCCGAGACCTCGGGGCCCGCTCGATCCGCTGACACCTCAGGACCCGATAGACTGCCGAGACCTCGGGGCCCGCTCGATTCGCTGACATCTCGGGGCCCGATAGACTGCCGACACCTCGGGGCCCGATAGACTGCCGACACCTCGGGGCCCGCTAGATCCGCCGACACCTTGGGGCCCGCTCGATCCGCTGACACCTCGGGGCCCGATCGATCCGCTGACACCTCGGGGCCCGATAGACTGCCGACACCTCAGGGCCTGTTGGGCCTGAACACACCTCAGGGTCCGCTCGGCCCATCGACACTTCGGGGCCCGATAGACTACCGACACCTCAGGGCCTGTTGGGTCCGATGACACCTCAGGGTCCACTCGGCTCATCGACACCTCGGGGCCCGCTCGGCCCGCCGACACCTCAGGGTCTGCTCGGCCCATCGACACTTCGGGGCCCGATAGACTGCCAACACCTCAGGGCCTGTTGGGTCCGATGACACCTCGGGGCCCGATAGACTGCCGACACCTCGGGGCCCGCTCGGCCCGCCGACACCTCGGGGCCCACTCGATCCGCCGATACCTCAGGGCCCGCTCAATCCACCGACACTTCGGGGCCCGCTCGATCTGCCGACACCTCGAGGCCCGCTCGATCCACCGACACCTTGGGGCCCGATAGACTGCCGACACCTCGGGGCCTGCTCGATCCGCCGACACCTCGGGGCCCGCTCGATCCGCCGACACCTCGGGGCCCGCTCGGCCTGCCGACACCTCGGGGCCCACTCGATCCACCGATACCTCAGGGCCCGCTCGATCCACCGACACCTCGGGGCCCGCTCGATCTGCCGACACCTCGAGGCCCGCTCGATCCACCGACACCTTGGGGCCCGATAGACTGCCGACACCTCGGGGCCTGCTCGATCCGCCTACACCTCGGGGCCCGCTCGATCCGCCGACACCTCGGGGCCCGCTCGGCCCGCCGACACCTCGGGGCCCACTCGATCCGCCGATACCTCAGGGCCCGCTCGATCCACCGACACCTCGGGGCCCGCTCGATCCGCCGACACCTCGGGGCCCGCTCGATCCGCCGACACCTCGAGGCCCGCTCGATCCACTGACACCTCGGGGCCCGCTCGGCCCGCCGACACCTCGAGGCCCGCTCGATCCACCGACACCTTGGGGCCCGATAGACTGCCGACACCTCGGGGCCTGCTCGATCCGCCGATACCTCAGGGCCCGCTCGATCCACCGACACCTCGGGGCCCGCTCGATCCGCCGACACCTCGAGGCCCGCTCGATCCACTGACACCTCGGGGCCCGCTCGGCCCGCCGACACCTCAGGGCCCGCTCGATCCGCCGACACCTCGGGGCCCGCTCGATCCGCCGACACCTCGAGGCCCGCTCGATCCACCGACACCTTGGGGCCCGATAGACTGCCGACACCTCGGGGCCTGCTCGATCCGCCGACACCTCGGGGCCCGCTCGATCTGCCAATGCCTTGGGGCCCGCTCGTCCCACCGATGCTTCAGGGCCACTGGGACTGCTGACCTCCTGCCCTCCCGACCTCGGGCAACCTCCTTCTCTCCCCCCACCACCCCCGCCCACCCAGGCCGATGACCTCCCCTCGTCCGGCAAAATCCCTCATCTGGCACAGGCCAGGTCCTGAGGGTGCTGCATAAGGGAGGTTCAACCTGTACTGCAGAAAGTCTAGAAGAGTATAGAAAGTGCAGGGGTAATATTAAAAAGGAAATTTGGAAAGCAAAGAGAGTGTATGAAAAAATATTGGCTAGTAAAATCAAGGAAAACCCAAAGATGTTCTGAGGGACAGTATTAATCATCATTTAGAAAGATACAACAAGCAGCGGGAGATCGGACCCCAGATAAAAGGGGGCAAAATCGACAGGAGCAGCACAACAAGCAGCTGGACAGAGCAGCACCAACTGACCTGGGAGGACAAGAAGTAAAAAGATTGAAAGTGTGACATCACAGGAAAGCAGGGAAGTGACTGGTTGGCGAGTATTTCTTTCTTTCTTGGGCATTAGTTTAAATTTAGAACCGGATTAAAAACTAAATGTTCAAAAATTTCAAAATGTAATTAATAAACTATATTAATGATGGCAGGGCACGCGATGTGTTTCTGCTGTTGCATGTGGGAGCTGGTTGACCCCATTGAGGACCATGGCAACCACATCTGCAGTAAGTGTCTGCAGCTCGAGGAACTTCGGCTCCGTGTTGATGAGCTGCAGTCCAAGCTGCGGACACTGCGACATATCAGGGAGAGGGAAGAGTTACCTGGACACTGTGTTCAAGGACACAGTCACGCCCCTTAGATTAATTAATTCAAATTTGTTCCATGGTCAGGGACAGGAGGGTGTGACTACAAGTGAGGAAGGTATGGGGACCCAGGAGGTAGCGATGGAGGAGCCTGAGTGCTTGCTCTTGTCCAACAGGTTCGAGGCTCTTACTCCCTGTGTGGACAAGTGCAGGGAGTGCAGAGAGGATGAGCAAACTGACCACAGCAACATGGTACAGGGGGCCATTCAAGTGGGGGGAGTAAAAATAAATGGTGTAGTGGTAGGGAACAGTTAATTAGGAGGATAGATACTGTTTTCTGCAGCCGAGAGCATGGGTCCTGAAGGCTGTGTTGCCTGCCCGATGCCAGGGTTAAGGACAGCAGAGGAGGACAAAGGGTTTGATTAGGGCAGGGAAAATGGAGTACGAGAAGAAGCTTGCAGGGAACATTAAGGCGGATTGCAAAAGTTTCTACAGCTATGTAAAGAGAAAAAGGTTAGTAAAGACAAACGTAGGTCCCCTGCAGTCAGAATCAGGGGAAGTCATAACGGGGAACAAAGAAATGGCAGACCAATTGAACAAGTACTTTGGTTCGGTATTCACTAAGGAGGACACCAACAACCTTCCGGATATAAAAGGGGTCAGAGGGTCTAGTAAGGAGGAGGAACTGAGGGAAATCTTTATTAGTCGGGAAATTGTGTTGGGGAAATTGATGGGATTGAAGGCCGATAAATCCCCAGGGCCTGATGGACTGCATCCCAGAGTACTTAAGGAGGTGGCCTTGGAAATAGTGGATGCATTGACATTTTCCAGCATTCCATTGACTCTGGATCAGTTCCTATGGAGTGGAGGGTAGCCAATGTAACCCCACTTTTTAAAAAAGGAGGGAGAGAGAAAACAGGGAATTAGAGACCGGTCAGCCTGACCTCAGTAGTGGGTAAAATGATGGAATCAATTGTTAAGGATGTCATAGCAGTGCATTTGGAAAATGGTGACATGATAGGTCCAAGTCAGCATGGATTTGTGAAAGGGAAATCATGCTTGACAAATCTTCTGGAATTTTTTGAGGCTGTTTCCAGTAAAGTGGACAAGGGAGAACCAGTTGATGTGGTATATTTGGACTTTCAGAAGGCTTTCGACAAGGTCCCACACAAGAGATTAATGTGCAAAGTTAAAGCACATGGTATTGGGGGTAGTGTGCTGACGTGGATTGAGAACTGGTTGTCAGACAGGAAGCAAAGAGTAGGAGTAAATGGGTACTTTTCAGAATGGCAGGCAGTGACTAGTGGGGTACCGCAAGGTTCTGTGCTGGGGCCCCAGCTGTTTACATTGTACATTAATGATTTAGATGAAGGGATTAAATGTAGTATCTCCAAATTTGCGGATGACACTAAGTTGGGTGGCAGTGTGAGCTGCGAGGAGGATGCTGTGAGGCTGCAGAGTGACTTGGATAGGTTAGGTGAGTGGGCAAATGCATGGCAGATGAAGTATAATGTGGATAAATGTGAGGTTATCCACTTTGGTGGTAAAAACAGAGAGACAGACTATTATCTGAATGGTGACAGATTAGGAAAAGGGGAGGTGCAACGAGACCTGGGTGTCATGGTACATCAGTCATTGAAGGTTGGCATGCAGGTACAGCAGGCGGTTAAGAAAGCAAATGGCATGTTGGCCTTCATAGCGAGGGGATTTGAGTACAGGGGCAGGGAGGTGTTGCTACAGTTGTACAGGGCCTTGGTGAGGCCACACCTGGAGTATTGTGTACAGTTTTGGTCTCCTAACTTGAGGAAGGACATTCTTGCTATTGAGGGAGTGCAGCGAAGATTCACCAGACTGATTCCCGGGATGGTGGGACTGACCTATCAAGAAAGACTGGATCAACTGGGCTTATATTCACTGGAGTTCAGAAGAACGAGAGGGGACCTCATAGAAACATTTAAAATTCTGACGGGTTTAGATAGGTTAGATGCAGGAAGAATGTTCCCAATGTTGGGGAAGTCCAGAACCAGGGGTCACAGTCTAAGGATAAGGGATAAGCCATTTAGGACCGAGATGAGGAGAAACTTCTTCACCCAGAGAGTGGTGAACCTGTGGAATTCTCTACCACAGAAAGTATTGAGGCCAATTCACTAAATATATTCAAAAGGGAGTTAGATGAAGTCCTTACTACTAGGGGAATCAAGGGGTATGGCGAGAAAGCAGGAAGCGGGTACTGAAGTTGCATGTTCAGCCATGAACTAGTTGAATGGCGGTGCAGGCTAGAAGGGCTGAATGGCCTACTCCTGCACCTATTTTCTATGTTTCTATGTTTCTATCTCCTCTGGGCTGGAGAGAAACTTGGTGTGGGAGGAGAACGATCCAGTTGTCGTGGTCCACATAGGTATCACCGTCATAGGTAGAACAAAGAAAGAGGTTCTGCTGAGCGAGTATGAGTAGCTAGGGGCTAAATTAAAAAGCAGAATCACAAAAGTAATAATCTCTGGATTACTACCTGAGCCACGAGCAAATTTGCATAGAGTAAATAAGATCAGAGAGATGAACACGTGGTTCAAAGACTGGTGTGGGAGAAATGGGTTTCGATTCATAGGGCACTGGCACCAGTACTGGGGTAAGAGGGAACTGTTCCAATGGGACGGGCTGCACTTGAACCATGCTGGGACTATTGAACTGGCGAATCGAATAACTAGGGATTTAGAGAAGTCTTTAAACTAAATAGAGGGGGGGTATGGATTCAGGTGAACGTAAATTTTAAAAGTGCAAGGAGAAGGCAATAGAGCAGGTTAGTGGTGGGGGAAATGATAACCAGAGTGTGACAGGAAGGGACAGAATGTATACAAATAAGAGTGTAAGATCAGTGCAGTAGTGAGAAATGATATTGGCTTAGAAGATCAAGGGCTAGACTTTCCCGAGAACTGTTCAAAGCCCGATTGCCTGCCCAGAAAAACCGCTAACATTTTGCAAGTAATGCTAGCGAAAATCTCCATAATTAAGTTAAAAATAATCGCCCGGCGAGAAAATGGATCTTGCACCAATATTCTCGATGGTTTTGCGAAGGTTAAAGGCGAAACTAAGTGAAACGGGCGTTTCTTCAATTGTTTTTGAAAATGTACTCTGAGGCTGCGGTTGGGCCAAGGGATGGGGGAAAAATGTTCACCAAAAAAAAGTTAAAAAACATTCCCACGACAGTTTTAAAGCTAATCACCATTTTACAATTAAAAATAAATAAATAAAGAACCTTTAACATCTTTCTTTGCAGAGTAGACACCTACCGCCCTGTTTAAGCAGCTTTTATAGGGCGATTTCCTCAGCCATCTGGACGGGCTTCCATTGAGGCCAAACTTACGCCCTGGCGATTTTCTCGGTGGTGCACGTTGGCGGTTAGCTCCCGGCAGGCGTTTTGAGATTCGGGTGGTACCATTAAAAAAGTAAGGGGGAAACTTTCGCCAGGCGGTTTCTGTCCCAAAAACAGCTGTACCGCTGAGAAAACTGCCGAAAAAAACGCCGAAAATGAAGGTGAAAGTTTAGCCCCAAAATGTAGAATCAGTTTAGGTGGAGATAAGGAAGCATCATCATAGGCAGTCCCTCAGAATCGTGGATGACATGCTTCCACTCTAAAAGTGAGCTGTCAGGTGACTGAAGAGTCCAATGCGAGACCTACTGTCTCTGTCACAGGTGAAGCAGACGGTGGTTGAAGGAAAGGATAGGTGGGGAACCTGGTTTGCTGCACGCTCCTTCCGCTGTCTACGCTTGGTTTCTGCTTGCTCTTGGTGATGGGACTCGAGGTGCTCAGCGCCCTCTCAGATGCTCTTCCTCCATTTTGGGAGGTCATGGGCCAGGGATTCCCAGGCGTCGGTGGGGATGTTGCACTTTATTAAGGAGGCTTTGTGGGTGTCCTTGAAGCGTTTTTTCTGCCCACCTGGGGCTCGCTTGCCGTGTTGAAGCTCCAAGTAGAGCACTTGCTTTGGGAGTCTGTGTCGGGCATGTGGACAGTGTGGCCCCCCCAATGGAGCTGATCGAGCATGGTCAATGCTTCAATACTGGGAATGTTGGCCTGAGCGAGAGCACTGATGTTGGTGCGTCTATCCTGCCAATGGATTTAAAGAATCTTGTGAAGGCAGTACTGGTGGTACTTCTCTAGCGTTTTGAGGTGTCTGCTTTATATAGTCCACATCTCTGAGCCATATAGGAGGGCGGGTATCACTACTGCCCTTTAGACCATAAGCTTGGTGTCAGGTGTGAGGTCCTGGTCTTCAAACACTCTCTTCATCAGGTCTCCGAAGGCTGCACTGGCAAACTGTAGGTGGTGTTGTACCTCGTTGTCAATGCCTGCTCTTGCTGACAGTAGGCTCTCGAGGTATGGAAAATGGTGCACGTTGTCCAAGGCCTCGTCGTGGATTTTGATAATCGGGGTGCAGTGCTGTGTGGCGGGGTCAGGTTGGTAGAGGACCTGTGTCTTTACGGATGTTTAGCGTAAGACAAACATAAGATAAGAAATAATATGAGGAAGAAGTCACTGGTGGGCATAGTTTATAGGCCCCCTAAAAGTAGCTACAACATTGGACGGAGTATAAATAAAGAAATAATGGTACGGCAATAATCATGGGCGATTTTAATCTTCATATTGATTGGACAAATCAAATTGGCCAAGATAGCCTTGAGGAAGACTTCATAGAGTGTATCCAATGTGGTTTCCTTGAACAATATGTTGTGGAACCAACCAGGGAGCAGGCTATCTTAGATCTGGCACTGTGTAATGAGACAGGATTAATAAGTGATCTCCTAGTGAAGGATCCTCAAGGAAAGAGTGATCACAGACAGCAGGGTTGAATTTCAAATTCAGTTGGGGGGTGAGAAAGTTGGATCTCAAACCAGTGTTCTGATCTTAAATAAAGGCGATTACAAAGATATGAAGGCAGAGTTGGCTAATGTAGACTGGGAAAATAGATTAAAGTGTAAGACGGTTGATAAGCAGTGGCAGACATTTAAGAAGCTATTTCATAACACTCAACAAAAATATATTCCAGTGAGAAGGAAAGACTTTAAGAGAATGGAGAACCATGGTTAACTAAGGAATTAAAGGATGGCATCAAATTGGAAACAATGGCATACAAAGTTGCCAAGATGAGTCAGAGGCCAGAGGGTTGGGAATTTTTTTAAATCAGCAAAGGACGACTAAAAACATTATAAAGAGAGGGAAGATAGAGCTTGATAGTAAACTAGCAAGAAATATAAAAACAGATAGTAAGCTTCAACAGGCAGATAAAAAGGAAGGGAGTAGCTAAAGTAAACGTTGGTCCCTTAAAGGATGAGACTGGGTAATTAATAATGGGGAACAAGAAAATGGCGGAGACTTTGAACAAATATTTTGTATCGGTTTTCATGGTAGAAGACATTAAAACATCCCAATAATAGATAATCACGATCACTAAAGAAAAAGTACTCGGTAAAATAATGGGACTAAAGGTGGACAAGTCCCCTGGACCTGATGGCCTGCATCCTCGGGTCTTAAAAGAAATGGCTGCAGTGATAGCGGATGCATTGGTTGTAATCTACCAAAATTCCCTCGATTCTGGAGAGGTCCCAGTGGATTGGAAAATCGCAAATGTAACGCTCCTATTTAAAAAAGGAGGCAGACAGAAAGCAGGAAATTATAAACCGGTTAGCCTAACATCTGTTGTTGGTAAAATGCTGGAATCCATATTAAGGAAGCAGTAGCAAGATATTTGGAAAACCATAATACAGTCAAGCAGAGTCAGCATGGTTTTATGAAAGGAAAATCATGTTTGACAAATTTGCTGGAGTTCTTTGAGGATGTAACGAGCAGGGTGGATAAGGGGGAACCAGTGGATGTGTTGTATTTGGATTTCCGGAAGGCATTCGATATGGTGCCACATAAAAGGATACTACACAAGATAAGAGCTCATAGGATTGGGGAGTAATATATCTGCATGGATAGCGGATTGGCTAACTAATAGGAAACAGAGAGTAGGAATAAATGGGTCATTTTCTGGTTGGCAAATGGTAACTAGTAGGGTGCCATAGGAATCGATGCTGGGTCCTCAACTATTTTACAATCTATATTAATGACTTGGATGAAGGGACCGAGTGTAATGTAGCCAAGTTTGCTGATGATACAAAGATGGGTGGAAAAGCAAGTTGTGAGGAAGACACAAAACATCTGCAAAGGGATATAGACAGGCTAAGTGAGTGGGCAAACATTTGGCAGATTGAGTATAATGTGGGAAAGTGTGAGGTTATTCCTTTTGACAGGAAAAATAAAAAAGCAAATTATATTTAAATGGAGAGAAACTACAAAATGCTGCAGTACAGTGGGACCTGGGGATCCTTGTGCATGAAACACAAAAAGTTAGTATGCAGGTACAGCAAGTAATGAGGAAGGCAAATGGAATGTTGGCCTTTATTGCAAGGGGGATGGAGTATAAAGTAGGGAAGTCCTGCTTCAACTGTACAGGGTATTGGTGAGGCCACACCTAGAATACTGCGTACAGTTTTGGTCTCCGTATTTCAGGAAGGATATACTTGCATTGGAGGCAGTTCAGAGAAGGTTCACTAGGTTGATTTCAGAGATGAACGGGTTGACTTATGAAGAAAGGATGTGCTGGTTGGACCTATACTCATTGGAGTTTAGAAGAATGAGAGGTGATCTTATTGAAACTGAGGGGGCTCGACAAGGTAGATGCAGAGAGGATGTTTCCACTCGTGGGGGAATCTAGAACTAGGGGATATAGTTTAAGAATAAGGGGTCGCCCACTTAGAACTGAGATGAGGAGGAATTTCTTGTCTCAGAGAGTCGTAAATCTGTGGAATTCTCTGCCCCAGAGAGCTGTGGAAGCTGGGTCATTGAACATATTTAAGTTGGAGACAGACAGATTTTTGAGCTATAACGGAGTGAAGGGTTATGGGGAGCGGGCAGGGAAGTGGAGCTGAGCCCAAGATCAGATTAGTAATGATCTTATTAAATGGTGGAGCAGGCTTGAAGGACAAAATAGCCTACTCCTGCTCCAAATGCTTATGTTCTAATGACAAGGACAGCCAGCATGGGTTTGTTAAGGAAAGGTTGTGTCTGACTAACTTGATAGAATTTTTTGAGGAGATAACAAGAAGGGTTGAAAAGTGTAGCATGTTTTATGTAGTCTACATGGACTTTAGCAAAGCTTTTTATAGGGCCCCATATGGCAGACTGGTCAGAAAAGTGAAAGTCTGTGGGATCCAAGGTAAAGTGGCATGTTGCATCCAAAATTGGCTCAGAGGCAGGAAGCAAAGGGTAATGGTCACCCAGTGTTTTTGTGACTTGAAGGCTGTTTCCAGTGGGGTTCCGCAAGGCTCAGTACTAGGTCCCTTGCTTTTTGTGGTACATATCAATGATTTAGACATCAGTGAAGGGGGCATGATTAAGAAGTTTACAGGTGATACAAAAATTGGCCGTGTGGTTGATAGTGAGGAAGAAAGCTGTAGTCTGCCAATGAACTGGCCAGATGGTGTTAAATCTCTAATTTCCAATGAAATACGAACTCCGGTTGTAGTTTTAATGTAATTTTATTCTGGCAGCAGCAACAAGCTTCTGGCTTTAAGCCAGGCCTTTGTCCTTCTGAGACCACATGGCCACCTTATACCTGGCTCAGTTTATAGAAAATAGCGCGCCTTCTTTGACCTGATTGGCTCAATTGATATACTGTTAACCTTAAATTGGCTCGCTACCAAAGGTCCTAAAATGTCAAGTTGATTGATGACTTAATGCAACATGCTCCCACTCACGTAGCAACTCTGACTTGGAAGTCTGTGAATTCTCACAGCCTGAATGAATGCAGCCTGTTTGAATTCTCTATCAATCTCCCCTTTGATTCTTTCACAAACTGAATCATAAAACATCAAGTATCATTGGTTAAACATTCTACAAAATAATTTCATACATGTTAATAGAGTTTCCTTCGAAATTTTGTTGATGTGTTTCGCCACATGTCCGGATTAGTAGCTTCCACACAAATTTACACCAACCTGAGTTCCATCGTGGCCACAATGGAAGTCTGGTTTTAGTAGGTTAATTAACCTTATTTCAATTTAATCCAAATCAATATTTTAATTCAACAATAAACAACCTTCCCTTAAGCATAACATACCCCTGTGCCACGTACAGATGGTCTGCTGGGACCTGCTAGCCGTCTCACCTGAGGGACAGCAGCTGCAGCCGCCTGGTCGCAACAACATTTAATCAACATAAACAAACAATATAAAAGTAAAATAACACCAATGAATAGAATTAAATCTTCCACCAATGAAGTTCCTATTGAATCTAGCCATTCAGTGGCTCCACTCCACAAAGTGAATGATGGGGGTTGCTTAAGTTTTTCTACCTCTTTTTGGATACGCTCCGCTAAGTGGGTAATTTCTTCAGAGCTATCTGGGATATACGTGCAACACTCAGTTCCGAGTAGGGCGCAAGTACCTCCCTTTTCAGCCAGGATGTAGTTAAGGGCCAGTCTATTCTGTAGGGCTACTGTGTGGATTGGTACCATTTCTGCATTGATTTTAACTAGGGCCTCTGAGGTATCATTGGCTACCCGTTCCACAATGGATGCCTTGTTAATGGATTCCCTTGCCAGTTTGGCGGTCCCATACCTGGGGATCAGAATGGCAAAGAACCTCTCTGTTTCTGTGATAGCTCTCTTTGGACGGTGTAGATGTTCCGACAGTGACTTTATATGATACATATATGGCACAATATAGGCTAAATAGCAGGATCCCGTCCAATTCTGGGCCACACACCCAATAGGTACCATTATAGGCAATGAATGTTAGCTGTTTCTTTGTCAGTAACACTCCGGGGCCTGTCCAGGCTTTTCCATCTGTTTTATTCAGAATCCCCGTTATGTTAAGAATTCCCACATCGGCCCAGTTTGGACGGTTCCGTGGCTTGATTACATTATAATTCTGGGAGCAGTTACTATACCCCATATTTTGGCCTCCTTTGATGTTTCTAATCAGACAGACCGATTCCCCCGGTCTTCCTATTCCCGTTATATTAGTGATAACAAAAAATGGGGACCGTTTGGAATTATTGTACCACGGTTGGTATCTCCCTTCAAAGGTAGTCAGATTGTAACCTGCTGACTTCCATTTACGTGCCCAGTTTTCCGTATCCTGAAACGGATTGCCTGTTTTGTTTTGATTAATTATCCACTCAGCCATTTCCGAGATATTCAAGGGAACTTGCCTCAAGAGAATCCCTCCCTTTGAGTGAATAGGAATATGCGCACACACCCAACAACTAGAAATGTTACCTTGTTTGGCATAAATGTATGACATATATAAAAAGGTATTTACATTTAATTCTCTTGCTACTCTACTATTTCTCTTTGGTGCAGAGGGTTGCCTAGAATACCTACAGTCAGTAATACAGTAAATTTATACATTTTGGCAAAAAGTAATTGTCCTTATTAGATTTCAGCTTCAATTACGGGTGCTTGTTTAACGTGTGAAGCGTGGATCCAGGCTTTCTTTCCTTGGACTTTAACAGCTGCCTGGATGGTCAATAACACTTGGTAAGGTCCCTCCCACTTGGCACCCAAATGTTCTTTATGCAACTTTTTCACTTACACCCAGACTCCCGGGATGATGTCGTGTCCTCCTTCGGGTGGATTACCCCAAGTTGCCGATACCTGTCGGGAAACAGAACTAATAGCATTGGTTAGGTTCTGACAGTAGGATAACAAAGTGTCACTCATTAAGTGAACCTCAGCTTTCCATAAATCGATAGTTCCTGGCAGCGATATGGGTCTTCCTGTTATAATTTCAAATGGGCTTCGACCTGTAGTTCTGTTTGGGGTTGCCCTAATGCTACATAGCATTATTGGTAGTGCCTGGGGCCATGGTGTTTCTTTTTGGTGATATTTGGCAAGCCGTTGTTTCAGAGTTCGATTCATTCGCTCTACTTGTCCTGATGATTGTGAATGATAAGGACAGTGTAAATCCCACGTAATGTTCAGTAACCTACAGACTTCTTGGCAGACAGCACCTGTGAAGTGTGTTCCCTTGTCTGAGTCAATGCTACTCGGGACTCCCCATCGGGGAATGTAATCCTTACACAAGACCTTTGCAGTGTGATTGGCTGTGGCTCTTTTAGTTGGGACAGCTTCTACCCATCTAGAGAATCTGTCGACCATGACAAGAATGTTAGTGTATCCTTGGCATGAAGGAAGAGATATATAATCAACCTGCAGATGTTGGGACATTGCCGTGATGGGTCCAGAATTATTTTTCTGGCAGACCACACAGCGGTCTGCTACCAGCTGGGCATGTTTTTTAAATCGCCGACCCCACCAGCTTTTCTGGAACCGTGCCGTCATCTGTTGTGAGGCCAAGTGTCCCCACGAGTGGATATGTTGGGCTAAAAAAAGGCATAAGCGCTTGTGGCACGACTGGCTTGTCGGTAACTCTTTGTCTCCAGACACCATCTTCGCATAGCTTAATTCCTGCCTCAATCCAAGTCCATTTTTCCTCTCGGGAGCACTCGCCTTGCATTGTTTGAAGGTCTCGTGTCAGAGTCCTGAGTGCTTTCAATCTGCACATCTGTGTTGGTTCTTCTGGAGGAACGCCCTGTGAGGCGGCATCTTTAGCTGCCTGGTTGGCTCGGGCATTTCCCTGTGTTTCTGTGGTATTTTCCTTGGTATGGGCCTTACATTTCAGGATGGACACTTCCTGAGGTAATTGTATGGCCTCCAGTAAGTCTCAGACTTCTTTTCCATTTCGGATAGGTGTACCAGCAGCAGTGAGTAATCCTCTTTTCCGCCATAACAGACCAAAGTTGTGAGCGACTCCAAAAGCATAACGCGAATCTGTGTAGACATTAGCTGTCTGTCCTTCTGCTATTCGACATGCTTCTGACAGGGCCCGTAACTCGGCCTGTTGTGCTGATGTTCCTGAGGGTAAACATCCTTTTGCCACTACCTCATATAAGGTTGTAACTGCCCTTCCTGCTTTTCTGGTACCATTGTCAACAAAGGAGGAACCATCTGTAAACAGGATGAGGTCTGGGTTGTGTAGAGGCTCCTCTGCTGCTAAGGCTGCTTCTTCTGTTTCTTTTAAAATCTCCACGCAGTCATGCTCTTCACATTCTCCCCCCTCTTGCTTCCTCGATTCTGACATCGGGAGCATAGTTGCGGGATTAACCGGGCTGACCCGGACGATATGGAGATTAGGAGCTTCCAAAACTGCTGTCCAGCGGGTCCATCTAGCTGCCGTCACCTGAGACATTCTATTCATAGACAGCAAAGTGCGTACGGTGTGGGGACACTTGACAATCAGCTTTTGGTCGAGGACTAGACCCGCAGTGGTCATTACCGCTCGACATGTAGCTTCCATGGCCCTTAGGCAACTTCCCCATCCGAGGGTTACCGCATTCAGTTTTGCCGAATAATAGCCAATAGGTCTTTGCCGATCCCCATGTTCTTGTGTCAGTATAGCTGTCATATATCCTTCTTTCTCATGGACAAACAGGGTAAATGGCTCACCACTGTCGGGGATTCCCAGAGCCGGTGCCGAACACAAAGCCTTTTTCAAACTCAGGAAGGCCTCTTGCTGTTCTTTAGTGAGGGTGATGGCTTCTTTAGAGGCACGTTTCCCCTTTAAAATATCATTCAGTGGCTGAGCAAGCTGTGTGAAGGAGTCAATCCAATTTCTGTTAAAGTTACACAATCCCAAAAAAGACCTTAGTTCCTGAATAGTGGTGGGTTTTTTAGCAGCCCGAATAGCTGTAGTTCTATCCTGGGTATGTTCTCTCTTTCCTTCTGAAAATCTTTTATCCCAGGTATACAACCTCTTCTTGAGATATTTGTGCTTTATCGATGCTGGCTTTATGTCCTTTCAGCCAAAGATGGTCCAGCAAAGCTCGTAAATCTTGTTCATGCTGTTTTTCCGTGTTTGAAGCTAGCAGGATATCGTCTACATATTGGATGACTGTGGGTGACAGGTGAGGTAATTCTCGCAAATGGCTTTGTAAAGCCATGTGGAATACCGTAGGTCTGTTATGAAAACCCTGCGGTAACCGGGTCCACTGTTGTCCTTGGACAGTGAAAGCAAACCACTGTCGAACCTCCGGTGCCAGAGGCACCGACCAAAATCCATTGGCCATATCGATAACCGAGAAATATTTATGTTCCGGTTTGAGAGCATTAAAAATGGTGGAGGGATCTGCGACCAAAGGAGCTTTTTGATCAATACACTGGTTAGCTTTCCTATAATCGACAGTCAAACACCAAGTCTCATTAGATTTCTGCACTGGCCACACGGGGCTATTGGAGGAGCTATGCGTTTTAATAAGCAACCCTTGTTTCTCCAATTGCTGAATAACTGGTAAGATTCCCACGATAGCAGTTGGACTGATGGGATACTGTTTAGTGCATGGAGGCTTGGTACCGGTAAATGCCGCAGGCTCCATCTGGAGTAGGTCACAATCGTTCTTATCTTTAGCCCATATCGGGTGTTCCTTCAATTCTTCTTTCTTCAAAGTTCTAATTGACCATGTCACCCGACCATCCTCAAAATGCAACGATGAATCTACTTGGATTAGAACGTCCATTCCCAAAAGGGATTGATCTACTGGGCCTATCCAGACCGGCGTGGTTAGTTCATGTGGACCCAGCCCTATATGTACCGGTGTTGTCCTTTTAATTTCCATTTTATGGCTCCCAACTCCATAGGCTGTACGTGCCCTACCATCCAACGGCAAAAAGTCTCCATATTGTAGGGGTAAGCATGTTAATTCTGCCCCTGTGTCTAAAAGACAGTCCACATCCTCATCGCCCACCCTCACAGTTATATATAGCCCGTCTCCCCTTTGTTGTTTTAGTGCGAGGAGGGGGGCCAGGGTGGGCTCTAATCGTTTTTTGCTATCCCAAGTAACTCCTTCTGTTGTTGTATTGTCAGTCGCTTAAATGCTTCTATGAGGTCATTATCTTGTAACAAGCTTCGTGTGTAAAAGCTTCGTTGGCAGTGTGGACCTGGGTGCGTGGCGAGCATGACGTCACAACGCGTCGAGTGAGGTGATTGGTCGGTGGCTGTCCCTTGTGACAGAGTGGACGTGAGTCCCAGGAGCGCGAGCTGCTGTGTGCGGGAGCGGAGCTCGAGCAGCCGTGTCTTTGGATTATTTGAAAAATGCTCTACACTGCACCGAATGCATTGGGCTGCTTGAAATGTGTGCCACTGACAGCCATTAGTGGGCGGTGGGGCGGCTCTATCTGAGGTAGCGGATGAGATGCACTCCGGGTACCCTCGGCCAGCCGACCCGGCCCAACGACGCACTCCGGGTCCCTTTGACCAGCCAGCCCGGTCCAACGATGCACTCCGGGTTCCTTTGGCCAGCCGGCCCGGTCCAACGATGCACTCCGGGTACCCTCGGCCAGCCGACCCGGCCCAACGACGCACTCCGGGTTCCTTTGACCAGCCGGCCCGGCCCAACGACGCACTCCGGGTCCCTTTGACCAGCCGGCCCTGCCTCGCACTCCGGGTCCAACGACGGGCTGTACCTGCCCTAGGTCGCTAGTGGTGAACACTAACTTTTAAACAACTTGAATTACATTTCAGACTTTTTTTTATAAACTTTTAATCAACTCTTAATCTATTTATTAAACCTTCATTCAACCTGTGTAACTTTTTAAAAAATAATTTGGAAATACTTTTAAACTCTTAAACTTTTAAAACTTGGAAACCTTTGGAGAAATTTTTAACCTTGGAAGAAACTCTCCAAAACATGCCTCGGAACCCCAGCGGACAGCTGACCTTCCTGATGCCTATCCCCCATCCAAACCTCGGGCCATCTACCATCAGTGGCGCTACTCAGCGCTGAGCTTGCGGCCAACATCTCGCAGTAGGCAATTAGGCTTGTACAGCAGTGCCTGGTCTCCAGTCGTCTTGGACCCCCTTCCCACTGGACCAAGACCTTGCTCAGCTAAGCCCGTGTGGTTGCCAGTATGCAGCGGCCACCCCACGTTAAAAAAACTCATGCACAGACATCTTCCACTTTGTTAATATGAACTTCGGGACTTCGAACGTCAGGACCCTCATGAACAATTCCAACAGCAACAGGCCGGAACACCGCACCGCCATAGTTGCCCAGGAACATAGACCTTTTGACATTGACATCGCCGCCCTAAGCTAGACGGCAGGCAGTGGAAGGCCAGCTCAAGGAACATGGTGGAGGTTACACCTTTTTCTGGAAAGGAAAACCAGAGGAAGAATGCCGCCTTCATGGAGTCGGCTTCACAGTCAAAAATGAACTGGTCGACCGCCTCAAAGACTCCCCCTGCAGGGTTAACGAACACTTCATGACTCTTCGCCTCACCCTATCCCGGAACCAATGCGCCAGTCATCAGTGTGTACGCCCCAACACTCGATGCAACGGATGAGGCTAAAGAGGGTTTTTATTCCAACCTCGAGACATCACTGTCCCGCGTCCCCACAGGCGACAAATTGATCCCCTTGGGTGACTTTAATACGAGGGTCAGCAAAGACACAGCCCTCTGGGGAGGCGTGATTGGCAGAGAGCGGGTAGGGAAAGCTAACTCCAGCGGTACCCTACTCCTGACAAAATGTCTAGAACACGAACTCCTCATCACCAACACCCTGTTCTGCCAAAGGGACAAATTCAAGGCATCATGGCAACACCCTCACTCCAAACATTGGCACCTGCTCGACTATGCCATCGTCTGAGCCAGCGATCGCAAGGATGTGCTCATCGCCCGCACCATGACAGGAGCTGATGACTGCTGGACGGACCATCGTCTAATCCGATCCATCATCGATATTAACATAGCCCCAAAGCAGAAGGGACAGCAGAAGCAATACCGCAAAAATGTTAATGCCGGGGCACTTAAAGACCCAGCTAAGAGAGCCCTATACAGCCAGCGCCTCACAGCTAATCTGGCGTGCCTTGATGACTCTGAGATGCTGAATGCCCACAGCGCTTGGTCTGCCCTCCAAGCCTCCATAACCAGTGCCTGTGAAGAGCCACTTGATTACTCAATCAGAAAACACCAGGACTGGTTTGATGAAAATGATCAGGAGATCCAAGAACTAATAGATTGTAAGCGCAGAGGAGTCTGAGGGGAGACTTAATTGAGGTGTGTAAAATTATGAGGGGCCCAGATAGAGTGAATAGGAAGGATCTATTTCAGTTAGCAGAGAGGTCAATAACCATGGGGCATGGACTAATAGATCTGCGCAAGAACTAATAGATCGTAAGCGCAGAGCATTTCTCAGCCTCAAGCAACAACCCAACTCGGGAGTTGCAAAGCAACATTACGGATGGCTCAAGGCTGAGGTCCAACAAAAAACTTGGGACCTAAAGAACACGTGGTGGATAGAGAAAGGACAGGAGATACAACAACTGGCCGAAGGCCACGATAGGCGAGGATTCTTCATTGCAGTCAAGGCCACCTACGGTCCAAACTCCCAAGGCCCCACCCCACTCCTGGCCAAGAAAGGGGAAACACTTATCAAGGACACCGAGGCTGTCAGGGCCCGCTGGAAGGAGCACTTTAAAGATCTCCTCAATCGAGACTCTGCCTTTGACTCGAGTGTTCTCAACTCCATCCTTGAGCATGCGACCCGCCATCAACTCAGTGAAAACCCAACGTTGCACGAGGTAGGCAAAGCCATAAAATAGCTCAAGAATAACAAGGCTACGGGTGCGGATGGAATTCCTGCTGAGGCGCTAAAGTATGGCGGAGAGGCGCTGTTGGCACGGATACATAGAAACATAGAAACATGGAAAATAGGTGCAGGAGTAGGCCATTCGGCCCTTCTAGCCTGCACTGCCATTCAATGAGTTCATGGCTGAACATACAACTTCAGTACCCCATTCCTGCTTTCTCGCCATACCCCTTGATCCCCCTAGTTGTAAGGACTTCATCTAACTCCTTTTTGAATATATTTAGTGAATTGGCCTCAACAATATTCTGTGGTAGAGAATTCCACAGGTTCACCACTCTCTGGGTGAAGAAATTTCTCCTTATCTCGGTCCTAAATGGCTTACCACTTATCCTTGGACTGTGACCCCGGGTTCTGGACTTCCCCAACATTGGGAACATTCTTCGTGCATCTAACCTGTCTGAACCCATCAGAATTTTAAACGTTTCTATGAGGTCCCCTCTCATTCTTCTGAACTCCAGTGAATACAAGCCCAGTTGATCCAGTCTTTCTTGATAGGTCAGTCCCGCCGTCCCGGGAATCAGTCTGGTGAACCTTCGCTGCACTCCCTCAATAGCAAGAATGTCCTTCCTCAAGTTAGGAGACCAAAACTGTACACAATACTCCAGGTGTGGCCTCACCAAGGCCCTGTACAACTGTAGCAACACCTCCCTGTCCCTGTACTCAAATCCCCTCACTATGAAGGCCAACATTTGCTTTCTTAACCGCCTGCTGTACCTGCATGCCAACCTTCAATGACTGATGTACCATGACACCCAGGTCACGTTGCACCTCCCCTTTTCCTAATCTGTCACCATTCAGATAATAGTCTGTCTCTCTGTTTTTACCACCAAAGTGGATAACCTCACATTTATCCACATTATACTTCATCTGCCATGCATTTGCCCACTCACCTAACCTATCCAAGTCGCTCTGCAGCCTCATAGCATCCTCCTCGCAGCTCACATTGCCACCTAACTTAGTGTCATCTGCAAATTTGGAGATACTACATTTAATCCCCTCGTCTAAATCATTAATATACAGTGTAAACAGCTGGGGCCCCAGCACAGAACCTTGCGGTACCCCACTAGTCACTGCCTGCCATTCTGAAAAGTACCCATTTACTCCTACTCTTTGCTTCCTGTCTGACAACCAGTTCTCAATCCATGTCAGCACACTAACCCCAATCCCATGTGCTTTAACTTTGCACATTAATCTCTTGTGTGGGACCTTGTCGAAAGCCTTCTGAAAGTCCAAATATACCACACCAACTGGTTCTCCCTTGTCCACTCTACTGGAAACATCCTCAAAAAATTCCAGAAGATTTGTCAAGCATGATTTTCCTTTCACAAATCCATGCTGACTTGGACCTATCATGTCACCTCTTTCCAAATGCGCTGCTATGACATCCTTAATAATTGATTCCATCATTTTATCCACTACTGAGGTCAGGCTGACCGGTCTATAATTCCCTGTTTTCTCTCTCCCTCCTTTTTTAAAAAGTGGGGTTACATTGGCTATCCTCCACTCGATAGGAATTGATCCAGAGTCAATGGAATGTTGGAAAATGACTGTCAATGCATCCGCTATTTCCAAGGCCACCTCCTTAAGTACTCTGGGATGCAGTCCATCAGGCCCTGGGGATTTATCGGCCTTCAATCCCATCAATTTCCCCAACACAATTTCCCGACTAATAAGGATTTCCCTCAGTTCCTCCTTCTAACTAGACCCTCTGACCCCTTTTATATCCGGAAGGTTGTTTGTATCCTCCTTAGTGAATACCGAACCAAAGTACTTGTTCAATTGGTCTGCCACTTCTTTGTTTCCCGTTATAACTTCCCCTGATTCTGACTGCAGGGGACCTACGTTTGTCTTTACTAACCTTTTTGACCTTATCTCTCTCATTTGGAGGGAGGAGAGCATGCTGGGAGCTCTCAGAGATGCAGTGATCATGACCATCTTTAAAACTGGGGAAAAGGCCGACTGTGGCAACTACAGGGGAATCTCCCTGCTATCAGCCACTTGGAAGGTTGTCGCTAGAGTTCTCCTGAGCCGTCTTCTCCCTGTGGCTGAGGAGCTCCTCCCGAAATCACAGTGCAGATTTCAAAGCCTACGGAGCACAACAGACATGATATTTGCAGCGCGACAGCTGTAGGAAAAATGCAGGGAGCAGCACCAGCCCTTATACCTGTCCTTTTTCGATCTTACAAAGGCCTTTGGCACTGTCAAACTGTGAGGGTTTTCGAGCCTCCTCCGTTTTGGATGCCCCCAAAAGTTTGTCAACATCCTTTGCCTCTCCACGACGACATGCAGGCTGTGATCCTTACCAACAGATCCATTACAGACCCAATCCACGTCCGGACCGGGGTCAAACAGCGCTGCGTCATCGCTCCAACCCTCTTCTCAATCTACCTCGCTGCCATGCTCCACCTCACAGTCAATAAGCTCCCTGCTGGAGTGGAACTAAACTACTGAACCAGTGGGAAGCTGTTTAACCAACGCCGCCTCCAGGCCAGGTCCAAGACCACCCCAACCTCTGTCGTTGAGCTGCAGTACGCGGACAACGCCCGAGTCTGAGCACATTCTGAGGCTGAACTCCAGGATATAGTCGATGTATTCACTGAGGCATATGAAAGCATGGGCCTTACGCTTAACATCTGTAAGACAAAGGTCCACCAGCCTGTCCTCGCCGCACAGCACTGCCCCCCCAATCATCAAGATTCACGGCGCGGCCCTCGACAACATGGATCACTTCCCATACCTCGGGAGCCTCTTATCAACAAAAGCAGACATTGATGCGAAGATTCAACATCGCCTCCAGTGCGCCAGTGCAGCCTTCGGCCGCCTGAGAAAAAGAATGTTCGAAGACCAGGCCCTCAAATCTACCACCAAGCTCATGGTCTACAGGGCCACCCTCCTGTGTGGCTCAGAGGCATGGAAGATGTACAGAAGACACCTCAAGTCGCTGGAGATTTATCACCAACGATGTCTCCGAAGATCCTACAAATCCCCTGGGAGGACAGGTGCACCAACATCAGTGTCCTCACCCAGGCTAACATCCCCAGCATTGAAGCACTGACCTCACTCGATCAGCTCCACTGGGCAAGCCACATAGTTCGCATGCCAGACACGAGACTCCCTAAGCAATTGCTCTATGCGGAGCTCCTTCATGGCAAACGAGCCAAAGGTGGGCAGCGGAAATGTTACAAGGACACCCTCAAAGCTTTCCTGGTAAAGTGCGACATCACCACTGATACCTGAAAGTCTCTGGCCAAAGACCGCCCTAGGTGGAGAAAGTGCATCCGGGAGGGCATTGAGCTCTTTGAATTCCAACGGCGCGAGCGTGAAGAGGTCAGGCGCAGGCAGCGGAAGGAGCGTGCGGCAAATCAGTCCCACCACCCCCTTCCCCCGACGAATGCCTGTCCCGCCTGTGACAGAGTCTGTGGCTCTCGCATTGGACTGTTCAGCCACCAAAGAACTCAATTTAGGAGTGAAAGCAAGTCTTCCTCGATTCCGAGGGACTGCCTATATGATGATGTAAAAGCTTCCTGTGTCTAATTTGGAGATTGTTCAACTCTGTACAAGCTTGTCTCTTGAACAAGAGATTATTTGCTGTCTGTAAGAAAGATGTAGACTTCCTCATGGAAGCACGTGAAAACTTCCCCTTTGAACAGCGAATGGGCTTCACTCTGCAGCAATAACCGTTGGTACTTTGTCCCTAACTTTTTGTGCAACACGACAATGAGCTGTGAGTTTAACTGAACGTGCTTTGATGAAGTTCACAATTTTAACTACTGCTAAAGTCATTGTGGAACTCTTCTACCTTGACACTACTCTTCTTTTTACCTCCTCGGGCTGCTCAGTGGTTCATGCGGCGAGTTTAGCTGTCATAGAGACCATAGTCCGCACCCTTTTCACAAGGATATTTTGTCTTCCTATCATGGAACAGACTCCATAACTACAAATTCCAACAGGAGCTAAAAGTGTCAGCTTGGCTCAGTTGATAGCACTCTTATGAGTCAAAATGCTGTAGTTACAAGCCGCACTCCAGGACTTGAACACATAATCTAGCCTGACACTTCTGTCTAATACTGAGGAAGTACTGAATTATTAGAGGAGCTATTTTTCATATAAAATATTAAACTGAGGCCATATTTGCTTGCCTAGACGGATATAAGATTCTGTGGCACTATTTATAGAAAGACATCTTGCCGTCTGGCTCCCCATTCAAATGAATTGAAGTTCCTGTAAGAACATCATAGAAACAGACTAAACTCGCCAAAGAAAAGTTAGGGCTTGTCCATTCCAGGGTATCCTTTTGGTAAATCTTAATTATTGCTAAAAAAAAACCTCACAAGTGTGGAGTCTTATTCCTTCAACTTTTAATTATTGTTGGAGATTATTTTTTAAATTGCTTTTTTATTTTTATTTCTCTTTTATCACATTCTCTTAATCCAATCTTTCTTTCCCTCTCTTTATTTCACTTTCTGTATCTGATTTGATATTGAATTCACTATTCTAACTGACACTTCCTGGTTCAGACGCTGCTGCTCATTAACGATTCTTCAATCTGATTGGTCAAGGAGATACACAGTTGCTTGCCCAGTTTGCATAGGTCCCCGATACCCTGAAGATGGCGTTGCACTGTTTGGATGTTTGGCTGGCAGCAATTTGCAGTGCAAAACACCACAGAAAGTCTCTTGGTGAAGGCAAGTCAAACGAACAGCACCCACAGCACAATCCGGTCAGTTGACTCCTTATTGATCCCTGTAGCAAATGTGTAGACTCGAGGCCTAGTTTGTTGAAGTCATGGTAGCTTGGAAACAGAATAGCATGTTCTCCCAACCATGTGTTATTACAGCCTGATTCAGTTTGGAATTGGTTTGATCAGTCGCAAATGCCTCTCAGGTGGGTTTCAGTCGGGTCAATTTCAACCATATCATACTCCTTTCAAAAAAGTATTTTGTGTTTGTAGCAGCAATATATTTAAAGTGAGGACATAGCAAGACTACATCTGTGCTGATTGCATTTGTGCCATTTCAGTTGTTTCCATTTCACCTTTCTGCTCCTTACCAAATGACAATCAAGTCAGTCTCTTCAGATGTTATTAAAGGGTCAAGTATGCGACTGATGACAGCGGCTTGATCTATAAAACATTAATTAACTTTAATGTCAAAGCCACAAGTTGCATCAATGGCCCATATTGTTGAATTCCGGTCAACTGTCTTCTCCTTACTGCAACAACATTGACAGAAATAATCAATGAGTACAGTAAAGATGGTGTTGAACAATGCTCTTTGCACAATGACCCACCACATCTTTCAGCAGCTAAATCAAAAGCTTGTTACTCATTTCACTGCATTCACAACACTTCATGTAGAAATACATAGACTTCATCAACAAAATGTGTTTCCTTTCATTTTTATCTGAATCATTGGGCCCAAGTTTCGGGCCGCGCCTAAAACGGCGCAGCCTGGAACTGGACGCCCGTTTTTCGCGCCAGAAAGTGCGCCTAAAAAAAACTGACCTATTCTCCGGCTCCCTGCAGGCCCTCTGGAGCTGGGCGCGGCGCAGCACGAGCTGTAGGGGGCGGAGCCAGGTCCCTGCGCTGAAAAAAGTGCCGGGACCTCTGCACATGCGCGCTACAGTGGGTGTGCATGTGCAGTAGCTCCAGGCGCCCAAAACTGTGGGAGGGGTCTGAAGCACGCAGCCCCTAGCCCTGGCCGAATGGTCTCACTGGGGCTGCATGAATAAGGCTCCTCCCACCTGACCAGACCCCCGCTCTCCACCCCCCCCCCGGACCTCCGCGACTCGACCTCTGCTTCCCCCTGCCCCCCCCCCCCGGCGACCCGATCTCCGCTCCCCCCCCCCCCGGACCTCCGCGACTCTCCCCCTCCCCACCCCCGCTGGACCTCCGCGACTCTTCCCCCCCCCCCCACACTGGACCTCCGCGACAACCCCCCGAGACCCGATGCCACCTACCTGTAAATCCAGCCCGAAGTCTTGGGCCCGGCCGTTCAGCCTCCTTCTCTCCCTTCACCCCCCCCTCTTCTTCCCTCCCCCCCCTCCTCTCTCCTTCCCTCCCCCCCTCCTCTCTCCTTCCCTCCCCCCCTCCTCTCTCCTTTCCTCCCTCCCTCCTCTCTCCTTCCCTCCCTCCCTCCTCTTTCCTTCCCTCCCTCCATCCTCTCTCCCTTCTCCCCCTCTCTCCCCCTTCTCCCCCTCTCTCCCCCTCTCTCCCCCTTCTCCTCCCCCCTCCTCCTCCCCCCTCCTCCTCCCCTTCTCCTCCCCCTCGCCCCTCCTCTCCACCTCCTCCCCCACCCCCTCCTCCTCCCCACCTCCTCCCCCCCCCACCTACCTCCTCCCTCCCCCACCCCCCTCTACCTCCCTCCTCCTTCCTCTCCCCTCCCACCCCCCTTCTCCCCCGCCCCCTCCCACCCCCCCTCCTCCCACTCCCCTCGCTGTCAGAAACACAGACACTGACAGACAGAGAGTGACGACACACACACAGACAGACAGAGAGATAGAGACACTGACAGAGACACACTGGGGGGGCTGTCCCAGCACGCTGTTGGAGGACTCCCAGTGCTGCAGTTGGTAAGTAGAAATGTTTTATTTATTGATTTAAAAAAATGTTTCTTCATTTTTTTGATTGATTTATTGGTTGATTTATTGATGTATTTATCATTTATTATTGATGATGGCTCTTTATTTGTAAAACTGAAGTGTTTAATGTTTGTAAACTTCCCTTTAAACCCCCCCCCCCCCCATTCCCTATGCCTAATTTGTAACCTACGCCTGATTTTCTAAAGTGTAGACAAGTTTTTTTCGAACGTACAAAAATCTTCACTTACTCCATTCTAAGTTAGTTTGAAGTAAGTTTTCACTGCCTAAACTTTGAAAACAGGCGTAAGTGGCTGGACATGCCCCCTTTTGAAAAAAAATTCTGTTCCAAAGTGAAACTGTTCTAACTGACTAAAACTGGAGCAAACTAAATGCTGAGAATTCAAATTTCTAAGATATCCATTCTAAACCAGTTACTCCAAAAAAACAGGAGCAACTCAGGCCGAAACTTAGCCCCATTATGTTTAACTAAACATAAATAGAGTATATTTTATCAGAGAGTGAATTATTTCCTTGAGTTACTTTGAACAAACAGTTGAATTCTGCAGTCACTTATTTTCAATTCACAGATTAATAATTTGATGTATTGGGTCTACTTGCCTATTGCTATCCTAATCATGAACGTCGGGCAATTTGGAAGTTGTTTATATAAATTTTCCCTCAACCCCAATTTTCTCTGCTCCTTTTCTGACGGTAGTGTTTGCATTGGGATGTGGCTCTACAGCCCTCTGCTATCTTACCCTCCGTAATGCTGGGTAATGCTGGGTCGCCACCCTATTTGCGACTGAGGTGGACGCAGGAAGCTCCTGCATGAAACAGAAAGCTTGGGAGGGAGGTCATTTCAGATCTCACATCTTTTTCTGACCATTTTGTGCAACAGCACCAGTTCCAAATCATGGCTGTATATAACGGCTGCATTCAGGATTGCTAGGCAACCAGCTGCAAGTAAAAATTCATGGGGAAAGGAAGCAAATTAAATTAATAGTTTTGAGGTTTTTTCTGCACCAATTTTAGGTTTTTTTGGTTCCCTTAAGTTCCCATGAGCCTCTATGGTAATTGCTATGCTGCTTCTTCTTTTCCTCCTGCTCCATTAGTACCCATATATGTGATCTTTGTAGAAGAGGGAAAGGAGAACCAGCAGAGGAATGCCAAGTAGGCCAGACTACAACCCAGGTCTTCCATACCCACTCACCAGAGGGGGCAGAACCAGTCCTCCTATGTCATTTTCTTCCCACAATGCCAGGCAGGTGCCCATTTTGAAGGGCAGGTAGAAAAAGTGGGCCTCAGGCCCTGCATTCAGACTCTCTCAGATCAGAAGGGCAAGTGACAAGAAGTCGGAGCCTGAAAAAATACCTTTATAGATCCTTGGCCTCGAAACCTGTTAGTTGCTGTTTTTGGGCGGCAGCCAGAATTACCCCAGCCAGCAGCTATTACAGCTGCTGTATTGTGAAGTAAAAGAATATTCTAAAATTAATGAGAATGTATGATGTTTAATTCTAAAATTTAAACTTGCCTCCTGGCAACCCCCCCCCCCCCCAAAAAAAAAACCCAATGAGCACAGGAACAGTGGGGTAACACTTGGAAGCAATGTGTACAATTCATAATTTACAGCCCTAAACTGCTTGCAGTACATAACCCATCTCTGATTGCTCCTGTAATTGAACAGATGGGAGGCACTTACCAGTTAATGGCATATTTACATTCGAGAATTGCTTCAGAAAACCCAGTGAACACCACAATGAGATATTGACCTTTCACTTCTGGGACAGAGATTGAACTCCAGCCCAGCTTGAGGGGATGAAAGACTCCTCTATCTGCTGGCTTTGAGGGTACGATGTGGAATTTTGGGAAGTCCCAATCCAGGTCCTAATGGCATAGACCCAGCAGAGAACTGCTGCTAATTTGGCTCTAATTGGAAATTACATTCAGAGAGGCCACAAGGTAAAGATGTGGCAAATGTAAAAAATGTTACTCTGCTGCAGAAGAGAATCCTGTTCTGAGTTTGGGCTGAGGCACATTGTTGGAGCACAGTTGAGGGAGTTTTTCTCTGCTTCTGGGTCTGCTATACTTGACTTGGGAACATTTGATGCTGACAGTGGGGGCTTGAAATGTAAGATGTTCCATTCCCCAGCACTAATAACATTCACTTAAATTTTCACAAAAAAAACACAAGAAGAAAACCCCATTTCTTTTTATATTGTCATTGGGGCAGTGCTGTCTCTGGAAGTATCCATTGAAACCAGCTCCTTTAGTAATGCACACTGTCTCTGGTGCCAGCAGCTTTGACTGATTTACATTACATCAATATTGGTAGCAGTATGCTAAGGTTAGCTGCTTTTGTTTATAGATTTAGTGCATTTATATAGTGCCTTTCACAACCTCAGAACTTGCCAAAGAACTTAAAGACCAATGAGTTGATTGATAGGCAAACTAGTGATGTCATGATGCACATACATGTCCTGGATAAGGTCATGTATGTGTTGTGCCATGATAATGTCTTTGTGGGAATGTGCCTAGATCATCATCATCATAAGCAGTCCTTCGGAGTCGAGGATTATTTGCTTCCACTCTCAAAGTGAGTTCTCAGGTGGCTGAAGAGTCCAATGTGGGACCTACAGTCTCTGTCACAGGTTGGGCAGACAGAAGGAAAGGGTGGATGGGGAGCCTGGGTTGACGCACACTCCTTCCGCTGTCTGCGCTTGCTTTCTGCTTGCTCTCAGCGATGGGACTCGAGGTGCTCAGCACCCTCCTGGATGATCTTCCTCCACTCTGAATGGTCTTTGGCCAGGGATTCCCAGGTGCCGGTGGGGATGTTGCACTTTATCAAAGAGGCTTTGAGGGTGTCCTTGAAACGTTTCCTCTGCCCACCTGAGGCTTGCTTGCCGTGTCGAAGCTCCGAGCAGAGCACGTGCTTTGGGAGTCTCGTGTTGGGCATGTGGACGATACGGCCCGCCCAATGGAGTTGATCGAGCATGGTCAGTGCTTCGATGCTGGGGATGTTGGCCTGAACGAGAACACTGACGTTGGTGCGTCTGTCCTCCAAATGGATTTGAAGAATCTTGTGGAGGCAGCACTGGTGGCACTTCTAAACTATAGAGCTAATGGGAATCTGTTCAACCTTCGCCGCCTCCAGGCTAGATCCAAGGTCGTCCCATCCTCTGTCATTGAATTACAGAACGCAGATGACGCTTGCGTCTGTGCACACTCGGAGGCCAAACTCCAAGCCATCGTCACACCTTCACCAAGGCGTACGAAAGCATGGGTCTTACACTAAACATTCGTAAGACAAAGGTCCTTCACTAACCTGATGCTGCCACACAGCACTGCCCGGCCCCCGGTCATCAAAATCTACGGCGAGGCCTTGGACAACGTGGACCATTTTTCTACTGTCAGAAAGGGCAGACATCGATGATGAGGTCCAGCACCACTTCCAGTGTGCCAGCGCAGCCTTCGGTCACCTGAGGAAAAGAGTGTTTGAAAACCAGGACCTCAATTCTGGCACCAAGCTTATGGTCTACAGGGCAGTAGTGATATCTGCCCTCTTATATGGCTCAGAGATGTGGATTATATACAGTGCCTAAATCACACTGCTGCTGGTTCAGCACTTTTACTGGGCACAGATAGACTAGTGCAGATACTAAGAACCTGGGGAATAATGGATCTTCTTGACCATCAGTCTAACAAAATTCGGTAGTTTCAACTTCATTGGGCCATTGGCTGCGGGAAACCTGGGCTGCAGACTTTAGTGGGCAAAGAATAAGATAAAAGCATTTTAAGAGCAGCTTGGCTCAGTTGGCACTTTCACCTCTGTGTCAGAAGGTTGTGGGTTCAAGCCTCACCTCAGAATCTGTGCACATAATATTGGCTGATACTCCACTGTAGTACTAAAGGAGTGCTGTACTGTTAAAAGGTGCCAACTCTCTGATGAATTGTTAAACAAGCTCTATCCACTTGTTCAGGATGTAACCGATCTGTGGCTTTACTTGAATCAGAGCAGGGAGTTCTCCTAGTGTCTGAGCTAATATTACTCCCTCAAACAACATCACCAAAACACATTATCTGGTCACTCATTCATTTACAGTGGACTCTTACTGTATGCAACTTGGCTGCTTCATGTATCTATATAACATAGTAACTGTATTTCAAAAATAATCCATTAACTTATTTATTTAACTGAATGAGTTTAGACCAGAGGTTACAAACACATTGGCCCTGAAATTCCGTTCGACCTCTTCCCGCGGGGAAACGACCGAAAAAAAGCAAAAAGATACGCACTTACCTGCTGCTGCTGCAACTGTCCGAACTTCCGAGCCTGAGGCCCAGAGGTGACTGAGCGCGCAGCTCGTGCACTTGGGGACGTGTGCAGGCCGGGATCTAGTGACAGCAGCCAATCAGGTACAGTATAATTTCTCATTTATAGCAATAGGAGTTCCGTAAGTATGGAATTCCTATTGCTATGAATGAGAAACACCCCCCCAAACATTTAAAAACCAATAAAAAATAGAAAATAAAGTATACAATTAACATGCATTTAAATTAAAGTTGTTATAAAAAAACAAGTTTTCCGACTTTAAAAAAAACATTTTTATTAACAGTTAAAATAAACTTACCACAGTGGGGAGGGTTTTTAAACATAAAAAGTGCTTTTATAACTTTATTTTTTATTTGTATGTGTATTTTTAACCACTTGCGCTTGTAAAAGTAGGCTATACGCCTGCTTTTTCAGGCACAGGATTTTAAAGGACATTTGCAGGGCAAGATATTCGTAAATATCGGAAATCTTACCCTGCAAGTGTCCTAGCTCCCGAGATGCAGCCACCTGTCAAGACCAAAAACTTGACAGATCGGAAATGTCGGTTTCTAGCGCATGCGCATTGCGCGCTGAAAACCGGCTTTTCCAATGCCTTCCCGGGTCCGTAGGAACTTCTTACGGACCCGGGACATCGGAATTTCAGGGCCATGATCTCAGACACCCTATAATCTACTCGAAGGTTGTGACCTTTATGCTAATGATGTCAGTTATTTTCTTATGAATAAATGGAAATTGTGTAGCAAATGGTATTGTTTGATAAGCTGAGTCACTAAAACGTTGATCCAAATTGTTAAACTAGGGTGGTGTCAACTTCCTGTTCAATACTAAAACCCCCAACAACTGAAGTCAAAACTCATGAGATCGTATTTTCCACCGTACATAAAGTTTAACAAAAATGTAAACATGAGTAAACACGTGAGCAAGACCAAAAATACTTACCTGAATGTGGAGCTGGGAAGTACAGAAATCCTCCATTGTTACTGATATTCAGTCTTGTTCCCATGTTGAAATAATTTCAGAAGTTAAGCTACAAAAAACTTGTTGAGGATGCTAAATCCTTGTTAAAGGGCAGTCAGGGGATACTCGTGTAGCTTTTTGCTTGTGAATTGGGGGTGAGGGCTGGAGAATAAATCCTGAGAACTGATTTAATCAGTCACAGTCCTACCTGCGAGTTAGCACAGTCAGCGGAAAGAGCGTGCGGCAAACCAGCCCCACTCACCCCTTCTCTCAACTGTCCCACCTGTGAAAGAGTCTGTGGTTCTCGTATTGGACTGTTCAGCCACCAAAAAACTCACTTCAGAAGTAGAAGCAAATCTTTCTCGATTCCGAGGGACTGCCTATGATGATGATGATGATGAGTCTTAAGAAAGAAGGGACAGATTACAGTTTCAACGGAGCATGGAAATAACTAAATATACTGAGTAGGTTTGCAAGGCACCATTCCCAGGGTGAAGCCTAATAGGATCATTATTACAGCATCACTCCTGTAGCGTTATAGTTCTATCTCCCACACTCGTGCCCTCGCAAAATTTCTCTCTATATTAAATGTGTTTTCATCACCATAGCAGCCACTAGTGAGTTCCTTCTGGTAGCAAGAACATCAGGGGGTTGGCTTGGGAGCATAGGAAAGCACACAGTTCACAGTGAGGACTACACCAGGAAGCTGGTGTACTGTAACAGAGTCCATACCTGGGTACGATGGATGAGCAGTGCATGACAATGCTCAGGTTAATTAGGGAGGCTGTGACTAAGGTGTCTTACATCATCCACAACTTTGTGTGCCACATTACTCGCGACAGTGAAAGTATTCACTGTTCTGAATGTTTATGCTTTAGGGACCATCCCGGCATCCACAGAGGGCTTCATTGAGCTGACCAGTTTACTAGTTTGACTTTTGTACGTCTGATTCAGCTCTCTGCAAGAGCACCTCAGCTAGTTCTACTCCTCCGCCCTTTCCACGTAGCCCTGCAATTTTTTTCTTTCGGGTACTTACCCAACTCCCTTTTGAAAGCTGTGATTGAGTCTGCCTCCACCACCCTTTTAGGTTGTGCATTCCAGATCCTAACCACTCACTGTGTAAAAATGTGTTTTCTTATGTTGCCTTTGGTTCTTTTGCCAATCACCTTAAATCTGCCTTCTGCAGTTTCCCTCTATACACCCTGTCCCGACCCCTCATGATTTTAAACACCTCGGTCAAATCTCCTCTCAATCTTCACTGCTCTAAGGAGAACAACCTGCGAAAAATAACGACATGTAAAAAGCTGCGTTACAGCCCTTGGAGCAGCGGTATGTATGAAGACCTGCAAAAAAGGTAAGTTAAAGTTTTTATTAATTCTTTTTCAGCGATTTGATAGGTAAGTGTCTTGTAAATGTTTTGTGAATTTTTAAAAAAAAATTTCCAATTTATTTTTAGGTATTTTTCCACCCTCCCAAAGCCCAATTCGCAGCGGTATTGGCCTCGGACTAAAGTTGTCGAGGATTGCGGTTTGAGCAGCGAATCCTCGTGCAATGTCGATTTTTATCGCTGAACAAATTAAAGCTTGAATTTCCGGCCTGGTAGCGATAGTGAAGCGATAACGGTAATTTTGGCGAAAAAATACCGTTTTCGCTGAGAACCGAATTTCTAGCTCAATTACCTCTATTCATGAAGTCCAGGATTCCGTAAGTTTTTTTAAACTGCTTTCTCAACCTGCCCTGCCACCTTCAATGATTTGTGCCCATATAACCCCAGGTCTCTCTGTTCATGCACCCCCTTTAGAGTTGTACCTTTTAATTTATATTGTCTCTCCTTATTCTTCCTACCAAAATGTATCACTTCGCACTTTTTTTTTGAACTGTGTGGTGACCCAGAATTGCCACTGACATTGCTCTTCGGCGACTACTCTTGAATTTCTGCTTGCATGCTACAGCTGAAGGCTATCTCCTCACAGTGGTAACTGAGCACAGAACATGGCATTAAATGATGCTTTGGAATCCATCCCTAATATCTTTCTGTAAACACTGTTCGATGAGTCGAAGCTGACCTTGATTGCTTCTTGGATCCTGGACGTCAAACACAGCAGCAGTGGGAGCATTCATGAAAATTACTCCATTTGCCGTTAATGTTGCTGCCTGCATAATGTCAGGCTACACTGGAGAGCAGCTGACTGTGTGTCCATATCTTGTTCTATCATGGGTTTGGAGGCAAGTGTCTGCTCAAGATTAATACAAAAGCTCAACATGGTGCACGTGTTAATGACTATTACAAAACGTGTTCTGGACTTCCTTCGATTGAGCCACACCACTCGAGAACCGGTTATGTGTTTTACATTATGTAGCCCAGGGCTAAAATATTACTGTTTTGAAGCACTGGAATTTGCATAATATTCTTACTACTTCAGCCTTAAAATACTCCTTAGCAAACTGAAATTGTCATTTCAATGATGTGAGAAATAATCCTTAAAGCTGCATAAACCCCTCAGAACACATAGCAAAACAAATCTCAAATTTCTGCCTCCTGCACAATATTCTGATAAAATAAAAACAAAAGTGTTAGAAATACATAGTCGGTTGATGAGCTTTTAAAAAGAGGAAAGACAGGTTAATATTTCAGGTGTGGACGATTCATTAGAACTTGAAACTACAAGATGAACTAACAAAGGAACTATGAATCTGTGAGCTTAACATTGATACATGGAAAAATTAAAGAAAGTATAGTGAAGTATCAACAACAACAACTTGTATTTGTATGGCGCCTTTGACGTAGTAAAAGGTCCCAAGGCACTTTACTGGAGTGTTATAAGACAAAAACAATTAATTTGACACCGAGCCACAAAAGAAGAAATTACGGCAGAGCTTGGTCAAAGTGGTAGGTTTTAAGGAGCGTCTGAAAGGAGGAAAGAGAGGTAGAGAGGTTTAGGGAGGGAGTTCCAAAGCTTAGGGCCCAGGCAGCTGAAAGCATGGCCACTGATGATTGAGCAGTTAAAATCAGGGATGCTCAAGAGGGCAGAATTTGAGGAGCGCAGATATCTCGAGGGGTTATCAGGAGAAAATTATAAAAAGTAGTCAACTGGATTTACAGGTTTATACATAAGCAAGGCAGTGGAAAGGGGTGGAAAGACAGGCCTCGTTGTGTTTTTATTTTGGTGCAGAAATTCTTAATGTGGTTCATAGAGGCTTTGGCCTAGAAATTCGGGTCGTTTGCTCCTCCCATTAGTGCCCCTGGGGGCGCTAACGGGGTGCAAACGATTTTTCGCTTGGGCGCAGCAACGACTCCTGCTAAATTCAGCCAGAGTTTAGCAGCAGCGGTAACCCACAGCGCCCCGCTCCGCCAGCGATGACAACGCCATCCCCGTGCACAACACCATAGTAGTGCCCCGGACCCTACATTGGATAGCGTACCCTGAAGCTGTGCCAGGGATAACAGCGACAGCTTCAGGGAACATGAAACAGGAAGTTAAAGGGGAGGTGTGGGCCTTTAAAGAAAAAAAGTGCCAATTTGTCCTGCTTTGAACACGGGGACCATGCCGCAATCGGTCAGCCCGGCACTCTGCTTTAATGCCCGGCTGTTGGCACGTCACCCTCGCTCCCCGGTGGTCCAGGTAGGGGTGGTCCAGGTAGGACCCTCTCATCACTGCAGAGTTTGCAGCTTGGGCCTTTGCCTTTAATTAAGGGACGAGCCTCCCCTACGCAGCAGTGCTATGTGGCTCAGTGCATAGTGCTGTGCCCTGCTCCCAACGTCACTGTCCTACTACCATCCCACAAAGGAAGTGGAGTGCGTTTTTTGCGCTCCACTTCCTTTTGGGGGGGGGGGCGGGTGGCAGGGGAACCCCAATTCTCGCCAAACACAGAAATTACAGCACAGACACAGGCCATTTGGTCCAACCAGGCCATGTCATTTACCCTCACACCTGGATTGTTTATTTCTTTATGTGACAGCATAGGCAGGAGTCATTCTTGGCTGTTTCAGGAACTTTAAAGGGGGAAAAGTTCCGTAGTGCCCCGTTTGGGGGCAGTAACACTCACGATGCGTGAGACTTTGCACCAAATGGGGCACAACGGAACTTTTCCCCCTTTAAATTTCCTGAAACAGCCAAGAATGACTCCTGCCTATGCTGTCACATAAAGAAATAAACAATCCAGGTGTGGAGGGTAAATGACATGGACTGGTTGGGCCAAATGGCCTGTGTCTGTGCTGTAATTTCTGTGTTTGGCTTGACGGAGGCAGATCAGAGATTCAGGCATCGAAGTTAGTGCACCTGATTTGCAGCACACTTGATTTTTTGATCATTATGTGCTCCCATCCGGTTAGACAGAATCTTGTGATTTCTGAGCTTTCACGTTCAAAGAATATTTGGGGTAATTCAGTGACCTGGTTGCTACATTGATTGTGTGTGTGTGTGTGTGTGTGTGTGCATGGTGGGAGCGAGGAGTGGGGGGGTCGGGAGGGGCGATGAGGTGGTGGCGAGCAATGATGATTTCCTGAGATTCTCTCCCTGTGAGTGCTGTTCCCTGCTTGCAGCACGGGATCACCAAATCTAATTGTTTTTATCCAATTTTATAATAGAGGATATGAACTGTTTGCTTGAGGACAACTTCCAAGGTTAGTAAACACAGCAGAGCTCACTGAGTTGATCGGTAACTTGAGGAGATTAAGCATCTGTTGTTACATTGTGAACGTTCCCTGCTGGTCAGTATGGCTGCATTGCAGCAGAGGTTTGAGCATGTTACTGTCAGCTTCGCCAGGTCTTGTCCCTCCCTTCCTGAAACCTGTTTGTGAGGACAACTAGTGCTACTTTAACTGGCAGTTTCTTTAATATGCTTAAGGTATCTTCTCTACAACCGAAGGCAGCATGTTTTTCATGAAACATATAATGTTAAGTCATGGTGATCCCCTCACTCTTTCCACTACTAGTGTTGGCAGCTCTAAAAAGCCATGAAAGGGCTGAGAAGCCACATCAGAGGTTGTAACCTTCAAATAAATCCTGAGCTCTCTCACCCACCCTTACTAGAATAAAAACGTTTGCAATAGGAAACTCTCATTTGATTTTAGGAGTTTACATAAAGCTTAATGATCATGCTACAGAAATGAATAAACAGTTCTGTGGAGTACACTGTGTTAATCAACTTCTTTTATTAACCCCCAATTGCATAGTAAAAAGTTGCAGCTTTACTTGTCGAGTTTCTTAATTTGCTGATAAACTACTTACACTGGGCACATTATTTTTACTGGGCATGTGTTGTAAAACATTCCCTCTTTCAGTCATGTGCATTTGGTTACAAATCAACAAGCAGAAATATCTATCTTTTTCAAATATTTGTTAATGGTTCTGGCCAGTCTTCTTCCCTCTTTTCACTTGGGTGCTCTTGTTGGGGGTATAGTTCTGGTCCCTCTCCCAAATGGCCATTATTATTTTTGAGCATAGACAGGGACACTTTCCAGGCTAGTCAGCTGTGGGAGGCAGCACTGTCAAAGCCATTCCTCTCCTCACCTGATTTCCACATGCACACGTAATTCACAGCAGGGTATACTGGATAGCATTCAGGAACAAGGAAGTCTAAGTTTTGCTTTCTTAGCTTGGGGTGCTTGGCCAACTATCCTATTGTGTTTGCTTCTCGAATTCCAGGAGGAACAGACATCATAAAGGAAGTGACTATTGATTTTGCTGTGAAAAAGAAATTACAGCCTGTTGCTGACACAAACTGTTGGGATCCCAGCTTGCAGAGTTGTATGTTTGCTGAAAAACAGTCGATCATCGAAGCAATTGCATTTGGTTGGAACCAACTGGTTATTTCTAGAAAGGTATCTTGATACTGGATAAACAGGTCACTTCAAAGAGCAGCTCCTCCATCTTCAGGGACAATTAACTCTTGCTCTGATTCTCAGAATGATTGCAGAAGCAATTTTCAGTCATTATTTTATCAATCAACACTGTTCAGATATCTAACAAAAGAAGAATTGATATTTAGCATAGCCCATTGAACTTTATACTTTGGGGCTATCATTCTGTAAGGGGGCAGTAAGTCACTTTTGATGGTAAATATTACAAAAGCCAGTTAGTTCCTATTGAGTCACAAGTTTGATATCTCTCTGGCTCTTTTTTTTAAATAGTTGTAGAGCTGTTCCATTGTGATTTTTTAAGCAAGCATTTTTTCGGCAAATCCTTTGTTAACTGGTTGTTGCTTAAGGGAGCAAATAGGTGGTAAAGGGTAGAAAGTAGCAATTAATTTCAATGATACAACAATACAACTTACAATTATATTTCACCTGATTGGAATGGGTAAACTTATAATTATATTTCACCTGATTGGAATGGGTAAACTTATAATTATATTTCACCTGATTGGAATGTGTAAACTTATAATTATATTTCACCTGATTGGAATGGGTAAACTTATAATTATATTTCACCTGATTGGAATGGGTAAATTGGCTAACCCTATAGAGTGGTGCTGAGATCGATGTAGAATACAAATGGAAAGTTTTTAAGAACAAGATTAAAAAATGTGGAAAACAAATATGTACCCAAAGTCAAAAGAGGGAAGTGTTGTTAAAAAAAGTAATCATCAGAGGCAGTCCCTCGGGGTCGAGGATGACTTGTTTCCACACTAAAAATGAGTACTCAGGTGACTGATGAACTCATTTTAAACAGTGAAAGATGCCTGTGCGTGAATTCTTTTAACATGGGATGGCCATTGCACACCAGCCACCATACAGGCTCGACAGAGCGAGGTCTTGGTCCAGTGGCAAGGGGATCCAAGACGACTGGAGACCAGTCTCCGCCGCATGTGCCAATACATACACACAAACTCAAACATACTCCTACTGTCCTCCTTCCTTCCTCCTTCCCACAGCACCTCTCTCTACATGGAATTAATAGTATGCAATGTGAGCCTCACAATCTCACAGTCTCTCTATTGATCCGTGCTGCATCTTCCTTTGGTCTTATCCACACTGCTCCACCTCTAGGCTCTGACCTCCCCGCTCCTCAGGCTCGAAGGGCTGAATGGCCTACTCCTGCTCCTATTTATTATGTTCTTATAAACTATTAAATGTTGGTGTTCAAAAAGATTTATGTGTCCTCGTACAGGAAACACAGACAATTAGCATGCAGGTACAGCAAGCAACTAGGAATGCAACTGGCATGTTGGCCTTCATAAGGGCCTTGGTGAGATCAGAGATCTGGAGGTCGGGACCTCTAAGGTGCGGAGATCGGAAGCGGAGAGGAGAGGATGAACGAGGTGGTCACAAAAAACCAAGGTGGCTGACGGGTTATGTACAAAGTTAAATAAGATGTAAACAGAAATGTTTCTATAAATTACAGGCATTTAATACTCAATTAAATAGTTGAGTACAAGGAACAACTAAAGAAACCAAATGCTGCTATTAGAACAGCAAAAATCTAATGGAGAAAGGATTGTAGACAACTGTGGAAGTAATTGGAAAAGCTTTTTCAGTTACGTGATGAGTCAGAGAACTGTCAAAGACGATATTGGGCCATTGAAGGATGTTCAAGGACAGGTTACAAAGGACACACTGGGTATGGCAGAAATACTAAATGAGTACTTTGCATCGGTTTTTACCCTTGAAGATGATGCTTGACTATTAGAATTTAATAATGTTACTAACAAACTAATAGTATTGGCCTTGAATTCATGGCCCCTACGGACGCGTACGTAGGGGTCCCGCAAGTTCCGGGTTTAGGCATGCGACCTAAACCCGGAACTTGAGATCTGTCAAGAATCCTCTTGACAGATCGCACGCATCCGGAAGTAAAGGACCTCCGTGGGGGGAGAATTGGGCTATTTGCCTAACTTCTGCCCAGCGAATGCTCGTAAAATTCTTATGACTGATAAAAGCAGACGTAAAGCCTGCTTTTATCAGTGCAAGACTTTTAAAGGACAGAAAAATACATTTTTTTCAATCATTTAAACATTTTAAATCCTGTTAAATAAGGTAAGTTTATTTTTAGACCCTTTAAAATATGTAAATTTATTTTTCAAAAAATAAAATTTTTGTGTTAAATAATTAATTGAATTTCATTTTGATTAATTTCAAATGTGTGATGT
Source organism: Pristiophorus japonicus (assembly GCF_044704955.1). Classification (NCBI taxonomy): domain Eukaryota; kingdom Metazoa; phylum Chordata; class Chondrichthyes; family Pristiophoridae; genus Pristiophorus; species Pristiophorus japonicus. The sequence continues at coordinate 65,740,822 of NC_091981.1, forward strand.
TTGAAAAATATATATTTTAAGTGTTTGTGTGTTTTGAGGGGTATTCTCATTCATACTTATGATGATTCCGTATATACGGAACTCACCACAAGTATGAATGGAAATACCCCTACTTGATTGGTTGGGCCGGCCCTCGTGATCCCAGGGACGTGTGCGAAGCGCCTGTGTCTGTGGGATACGTGGGTCTTTAACTCCCTTCCTGAGTTAAAATCGGGGCAACAATACATTATCTTGCTGCTAAGGTACAGTTGTGTCCCTGAAATGCCACAAAATCAAATTGCTGTTAAGGTTTTATACCATGTATTATTCTGCTGAAATGAAGTTTTGTGCCTGAAGTAAAGACAGACACAGGTTATTCTGAAATCAGAAATCCGATTAGAGCGATTCAAACATGGAGTTGTGGGAAAGATCAGCATGAATTTGTGACATGACAACATGTTCAGGAACTTTGGAGAGGAAAGGGAAGTTGGAGATGGGGCATAGTTTGCAAGGACAGGGGTTAAGGCTTTTTTGAGAATGGGTAATAATGGAAGTTTTCAAAGGGAGAGAGACTGTATCTGATAAGAGGGAACCATTTATAATGTCAGCTAGCATGTGGAACAAATTGGGAAGTTTGGTGGTCAACACTTGATTAGGAATGGGGATAGAAGGTGGATCCCTTGAAAAAGGTGAGTTCAGAGAGAGCATGAGGGGATTGGGAGATAAGCTAGAGACTATGGTGGGGGGTAGGTTTGGCTTGATGGAGAGGAGCGAGGGGAAGGGGGAAAGCAGCAGAGGCAGCTGTTTGCATAATTCTCAATCTTAGTGACAAAGAGGTCCATGAGCTCCTTGCACTTGTTGGCTGGAGGTGAGTGTGGAGGGCGCAGGGGAGAGGGGTTTAAGGAGATGGTTGTGGAGAAACAAAACTGGGGGTTATCTTTGCTCTCTGGGATTATTCCCAAAGGTGGGTGGCTTTGACAGAGGGGAGTGAGGCTCAATAGTCCTTGATATGGTCCAGTCAAATATGACGATGCATGACTAAACTAGTTGTGTGTCAAATCTGCTCAAATCTGCACCCCTTGGACTTGAGGGAGTGAAGTAGGGGCCATATCAGAGGAATCAGCTGGATTGGGAGAGAGTGAAGGATTTGCTGGGTGTTGTGTATGGAGAAAGAGTCAGACTGAACACGGTGAGCTCAAAGTAAAGTGTGACCGTAGTCTTTTATTGCAGGTCTGCAGAGTGTCCCTTCAGACTGTGAAGCCTCCTTAAATACCTGTGCTCCCAAGGGATTATGGGATCCCTTGGGACTCTAGGGGATGAGCCCTCTGGTGGCTGTACAGAGTAAATACAAGTCCACATATATAACAGCACTCCCTCCCAAAGTCAATAGTGTAACTATTTACAATGTGAGTCGATCTGTGGCCCTTCTTGCCCTGGTTGATCGTCTCGGTGTGAAAGCTGATGTTGTTGAATCATTTGTTGGGCCCTCGCTGGGCTGCTGTGCAGCTGACCTTGCTGGGCTGTCTGGTGTGTTGGGTCCTGCAGGACTGCTGTGGATGATGGGTTCTGCTTTGTGGTCAACCGTGGTACTGGTTGCCACTGGTGTGTATGTTGGGGGATCAAAAAAGGTAGGGTCCAAGATGGGTTGCTCAGGATAGTCCATGGATCTGAGATTGATTTGGTCCAAGTGTTTCCGGTGAATTAGTCCATTTGAAAGTTTGACCCGAAACACCCTGCTCCCCTCTTTGGCCACGACAGTGTCGGGAAGCCACTTGGGACCTTGTCCATAACTTAATACAAATACAGGATCATTGATTTCAATCTCGCGTGACACATTTTCGCTGTCATGGTATGCACTTTGTTGAAGCCGCCTGCTCTCTACCTGTTCATGTAGATCAGGGTGAACTAACGAGAGCCTTGTCTTAAGTGTTCTTTTCATGAGCAGTTCAGCAGCTGGGATCCCAGTGAGTGAGTGGGGTCTCGTGTGGTAGCTAAGCAGGACTCGGGATAGGCTAGTTTGCAGTGAGCCTTCAGTTACCCTCTTCAAGCCTTGCTTGATGGTTTGCACTGCTCTCTCTGCCTGACCATTGGACGCTGGTTTAAATGGGGCAGATGTGACATGTTTGACCCCGTTACGGGTCATGAATTCTTTGAACTCAGCACTGGTAAAACATGGCCTGTTGTCGCTCACCAGGACATCAGGTAAGCCATGTGTGGCAAACATGGCCCGCAGACTCTCAGTGGTGGCAGCAGACGTGGTAGCCGACATTATCTTACATTCAATCCACTTGCAGTACCTGTCTACAACCAAAAGGAACATTTTACCCAAGAATAGGCCTGCATAGTCGATGTGTAACCTAGGCTACGATTTGGAGGGCCAAGACCATAAACTTAGCGGCGCCTCCCTGGGTACATTGCTTAACTGTGCGCATGTATTACATCTGTGAACGCAGGACTCTAAGTCCACATCGATACCGGGCCACCACACGTGGGATCTGGCTATCACTTTCATCATTACGATGCCTGGGTGAGTACTGTGGAGGTCATTGATCAAGGTGTCTCTGCCCTTCTTGGGGACCACTACTCGATTGCCCCACAGAAGGCAGTCTGCCTGTATAGACATTTCATCTTTGCGCCGCTGGAACAGCTTTATCTCTTCCTGCATTTCCATTGGGACACTGGACCAGCTCCCGTGAAGCACACAGCTTTTGACTAGAGATAATAAGGGTCCTGGCTTGTCCAGGTTTTGATCTGCCGGGCAGTGATGGGCAATTGCTCACTCTCAAATGCTTCCATAACCATGGCTAGATTTGCGGCAATTCCACCCCCGTGGTGGGCAATGGCAGCCTACTGAAAGCATCGGTACAGTTTTCTGTGGCTGGCCTGCGGCGGATGGCGTAGTTGTATGCGGACAACGTGAGCGCCCATCTCTGGATGTGGGCCGATGCATTGGTATTTATCCCTTTACTCTCGGAAAACAGGTATATAAGTGGCTTGTGGTCAGTTTCCAATTTGAATTTTAGCCCAAACAGGTATTGATCCATTTTCTTTACCCCATAGACACATGCTAATGCTTCTTTTTCAATCATGCTGTAGGCTCTCGGCCTTAGACAGACTCCTGGATGCATAAGCAACCAGTTGCAGTTTCCCGAAATCATTAGCTTGTTGCAATACACACCCGACGCCATATGTCAACGCATCACATGCTAGTACCAAACGCTTACATGGATCATACAACACAAGCAATTTGTTTGAGCATAACAATTTTCTCGCTTTTACAAAGACATTTTCTTGGCTTTTGCCCCAAACCCATTCACCCCCTTTTCGTAGCAAGACATGTAGTGGTTCTAGCAATGTGCTGAGACCCGGTAAGAAGTTACCAAAGTCGTTCAAGAGTCCCAGAAACGACCGCAGCTCCATCATGTTCTGTAGCCTCGGTGCGTTCTCGATTGCCTCCGTCTTCACGTTGGTGGGCCTGATGCTGTCCGCCGCAATCTTCCTTCTCAGGAACTCCACTTCAGGCGCCAGGAAAACGCACTTCGAGCATTTTAACCTGAGCCCCACGCGGTTGAGTCAACTAAGAATCTCCTCTAGGTTCTACAGGTGCTCGACTGTGTTCCGACCTGTGACCAAGATGTCGTCCTGGAAGGCCACGGTGTGCGGGACCGACTTCAGTAAACTTTCCATGTTTCTCTGGAATATCGCCGCCGTTGATCGGATTCCAAACGGGCATCTGTTATAAATAAAACGGCCCTTGTGTGTGTTGATGCAGGTGAGAACCTTCGATGATTCCTCCAGTTCCTGTGTCATGTAGGCTGAAGTCAGATCCAGTTTCGTGAATGTCTTTCCTCCCACCAGCTTAGCAAAGAGGTCGTCGCTCTTTGGTAGTGGGTATTGGTCCTGCAGGGAGAAACGATTGATAGTTACTTTGTAATCGCCACAGATTCTGACGGTGCCGTCTCCCTTGAGGACAGGGACAATAGGACTGGCCCACTCGCTGAACTCGATTGGTGAAATGATGCCCTCTCTTTGCAGCCGGTCTATCTCAATCTCTACCCTTTCTCTCATCATGGACGGTACTGCTCTCGCCTTATGATGGATGAGTCGGGCCCCCGGAATTAGGCGGATCTGCACTTTTGCTCCTTGGAATTTCGCAATGCCTGGTTCAAACAGTGAAGGAAATTTGTTTAAGATCTGGGCACACGAAGTGTCGTTAGCGGACGATAGTGCTCGGACGTCGTCCCAGTTCCAGCGTATCTTTCCCAGCTAGCTCCTGCTGAGCAACGTGGGACCATCGCCCGGTACCATCCAGAGTGGTATCTTGTGCACTGCTCCATCGTAGGAGACCTTTATGGTAGCACTGCCGAATACTGGAATCAGTTCTTTTATGTAAGTTCTTAATTTCAAGCGAACCAAAGTTAAGACTGGCCTTGAGGCCTTGTTGCACCACAACCTTTCGAAAGTCTTTATGTCCATGATGGACTGGCTCGTGCCCGTGTCCAGCTCCATTGACACCGGGAGTCCATTTAGTTCAACATTCAGCATTATCGGGGGACAATTCGTGGTGAATGTGTGCACCCCATGTACCTCTGCCTCCTCTATCTGAGGCTCTGGTTTGTCGTGATCCTCCGTAGATCTGTCCTCCTCTGCAACATGGTGGTTTGCAGGTTTAGCAGGCTTAGCAGCTTGCCTGCACACTCGTTGGAGGTGTCCCATTGTTCCACAGCCCTTGCAAACGTATCCTTTGAATCAGCATGAATGGAAACAATGATCACCCCCGCAGCACCAACAAGGTGTTAATGGCCTTGCATTCATCACCCTTGATGGTGAACTCTTTGACTCAACTGCGAACGTGCAGCTGCAGGTATGTGTGACCTGCCCTGTACGTTACAATTCGAAAATAACATCACTTTGTTCACAGTACTTGTAGCAGCACTTGTGTGCTGAAAGATTTGCTTCGTATTGACACTGGTGGCAATGAACGCCTGGGCTATCACTATGGCCTTACTCAAGGTTGGGGTCTCTACAGTCAAAAGTTTGTGAAGTATGGTTTCGTGGCCAATGCCAAGTACGAAAAAGTCTCTGAGCATGTGCTCCAAATGTCCTTCAAATTTGCAATGTCCTGCAAGGCGTCTTAGCTCGGCGACATAACTCACCAATTCCTGGCTTTCAGACCTTTTGTAGGTGTAGAACTGGTACCTCGCCATCAGAACGCTTTCCTTCGGGTTCAAATGCTCTCGGATCAGTGTGCACAAATCGTCGTACGATTTCTCCGTGGGTTTTGCTGGAGTGAGCAGATTCTTCATGAGGCCATACGTTGGTGCCCCACAGACGGTGAGGAGGATCACCCTTCGTTTGGCAGCACTCTCTTCCCCATCTAGCTCGATGGCCACAAAGTATTGGTCGAGTTGCTCCACAAAAGTTTCACAATTATCTCCCTCCGAATATTTCTCCAGGATGCCCACTGTTCTCTGCATCTTTGGGTTTGCTATCTGTACCTTGTCGCCAGTTGTTGTGTATGGAGAAAGAGTCAGACTGAACACTGTGAGCTCAAAGTAAAGTGTGACCGTAGTCTTTTATTGCAGGTCTCCAGAGTGCCTCTCCAGCCTGTGAAGCCTCCTTAAATGCCTGTGCTCCCAAGGGATTATGGGATCCCTTGGGACTCCAGAGGATGAGCCCACTGGTGGCTGTACAGAGTAAATACAAGTCCACATATATAACACTGGGGACAACAGCATCCAAGATGGAAGTGAGAGAGTGGCTAAACAGACCAATAGCTGCAGAAGTATCATAGTGAATGGAAGGCAAATACCTAGGCAATTGGGGTTGAGAAAGTGCAGTTGTAAGTGATGGCGGAGGGCTTTTTCCAAGAAGTGCTGTTGGAAAGGAGTGTGGACGGAGATGGCCCTGTCTGTGACAGACACAATGGGAGAACAGAGTAGGAGGCCACAGGAGATGGCAAGGTCAGGTTGGTGGCCGTGAATAAGAAACAATTTTGTTCCAACAATCAATGTAACATTCAGCATTTGAAAACAGCAGTATAGTAAACTGAAGAATACAGGACCCATGGCAAGAAACAGTAAGCATTTACTCCCAATCTTTTGCCCTCATTTTCTTGGCTATTATAGAAACATAGAAAATAGATGCTGGAGCAGGCAATTTGGCCCTTTGAGCCTGCACCGCCATTCAATATGATCATGGCTGATCATGCAACCTCAGTACCCCACCCCTGCCTTCTCTCCATACAGTACCCCACCCTTGCCTTCTCTCCATACCCCCTGATCCCTTTAGCCGTGAGGGCCACATCTAACTCCCTTTTGAATATGTCCAACGAACTTGACTCAACAACTTTCTGTGGCAGAGAATTCCACCGGTTCACAACTCTCTGGGTGAAAAAGTTTCTCCTCATCTCGGTCCTATGTGGCTTACCCCTTATCTTTAGAGCCCTGGTTCTGGACTTCCCCAACATCGGGAACATTCTACCTGCATCTAACCTGTCCAGTCCCATCAGAATTTTATAAGTTTCAATGAGATCCCCTCTCATTCTTCTAAATTCCAGTAATATAAGCTTTGCTGATCCAATCTTTCCTCATATGTCAGTCCAGCCATCCCGGGAATCAGTCTGGTGAACCTTCGCTGCACTCCCTTAATAGCAAGCATGTCCTTCCTCAGATTAGGAGACCAAAACTGCACACAATACTCAAGGTATGGTTTCACCAAGGCCCTGTACAATTGCAGTAAGACCTCCCTGTTCCTATATTCAAATTGCCTCATTATGAAGGCCAGCATACCATTTGCTTTCCTTACCACCTGTTGTACCTGCATGCCTACCTTCAATGACTGATGTACCATGACACCCAGGTCTCTTTGCACCTCCCCTTTTACTAGTCTGTCACCAGTCAGATAATAATCTGCCTTCTTGTTTTCGTCACCAAAGTGGATAATCTCACATTTATCCACATTATACATGCATCTGCCATGCATTTGCCCATTCACTTAACCTGTCCAAGTCCCCCTGCAACCTCTTAGCATCCTCCTCGCAGCTCGCACTGCCTCCCAGCGTAGTGTCATCTGCAAACTTGGAGATATTACATTCAATTTCTTCATCTAAATCATTAATGTATATTGTAAATAGCTGGGGTCCCAGCACTGAACTCTGCGGCATCCTGCCATTCTGAAAAGGACCCGTTTATTCCCACTCTTTGCTTCCTGTCTGCCGACCAGTTCTCTATCCACGTCAATACATTACCCCCAATACCATGTGCCTTAATTTTGCACACTATCCTTTCATTAGTAATTCCTACACTGGCAAGAAGGTTCTGTTTTTTCACTGAAATTCAGGATTGATTGTAGAGTCCTGTGAATTCCAGATGAGCTGGAGATGAGTGAATGGTTACTGGAGCTCACGGAGCTGTCAGTGATGTTACAACTATGAAGTTTTCATGCATTTTAATGAGAATCTTTATTCCTTCATTCTGATATGAAAGCGTCAGAGCCTTGACCATCATTAACTGTGGCGTGCCCACCAGAATAGTAATGCCTATAATTTATTTTCCATTAAACAGTGCTTTGATTGAGTTTCGCAAAATATAATAGTGCAATATATGTATGTCACTTCAAAGAAACTGCAGTTAAGAAATGGTTTATTCTAAAAAATAACATTCTACTTCACATTTTCTCTCCTGCTATTAAACACCAATAAATTAATCTTTCAATTTTAACATGTCTCCCACATTCTTTTACAACCCAATGAAATATCTTTCTGAATTTCCAATATATGCTACAAGCAGCAAAATGCCCTACTGGGAATGTGAACTCGCGGGGGAATTCTAGCTCTCCCCAATCGGCAGGAAAGGAGTGGCTCTATTTCCCACTCCGTTCCCACTGCTCTGTGATTTTAACACCGCTGGCTTTGTTGGGGAATGAGCCTCCCGCCGAACTGCAGTGGGTCTCATTAATAAATGGCCATGGGGGTCCCACCTTGACTGCCCCACCAGGTTAATCTGTCACAGGCTCAATAAGATAAGTAAAAAAAACTTTCCTTAGTGGTACCTGGAGGAGTAAGGCCTAGAAATTGGCCTCGTTAGCACCTCCCGTTATTGCCTCCGGTGTGCGCTGACCGAGTTGCGATCAGGCGCAGCGATAACATCGATTCCCGCCACATTCAGCGGGAACTTTGTGCCGGTGGTACATCGTTGCGCTCAATCTGCCTCGCCCGGAGATCATGACATCATCACCATGCTCATCGCCCCGGTAGCGCCCCGGACCCAAAATTGCGTTCTGCCCCCTGCAGCATTGCCAGGCAACAACACCATCAGCTACAGGAGGTGACCATTGGGAGGCCGGGCACTTCGGGGGCCAATGCTTAAAGGCGAGGTGGCCGAGGTAAGTAAAAAAAAAATGACCACCTCTCTTGCAGGTTTTTTCGTGGATTCCTGCCCGCGATCGATCAGACCGGCACTCTGCTTGAGTGCCAGACTGATCGGGTGGGATCGCGGCTGCCGTGGTGGAGAAGGTACGTTTTTTTGCTTTGCAGAGCTTGCAACGATAGCCCTTCCCTTAAGGGAGGGATGGTGCCTTTCAACATGGCAGCGCTGCTCAACTCACAACCTGCCTGCTGCTGATTGTGCTCCAGGAAGGAAGTGGACCGACTGATTTAGCACTCCACTTCCTTCCTGGAGCACAACCGCCACATTTTTTTAAAGTTTGAAAACATTAACACCTGGTGCTAATTTTTCAAACTTTTAAAAGTTAGTGCCCTAAACAAGACACTCCTGAATTTCTCCCCCAAAGAGTCTGGGCCTCTGCTGCTCTGGTCTCCCCCCATCTCAGCTGTGAGATCTTCGGAGAACCCCCCCCCCCCCTTTCGGACTTACTTTGCTGCTGGCAGTTTTCTTCTGATGCTGGCGATCTTTGTCCTCCTCCAGTGGCCTACTGTTGAAAACGGCCGAGGAGCTGACCGGTGGCATTATAATGAGGCCCTGCAGTTAAAATCTGCTGGACTTCCATATCACACTCCCACACATGATAGCCATTTGCTCACCCAGCTTCCTGCTCGGAGTTAAAATTAGTCCTTCAAAAATATATCTCCGTGCCACTAGGTGAGAGATGACAGTTCATATCAACCCTTTGGTGTCCTGGACCCCCTGCGCCCCCAGCTGTAGATCCATTTCTCTATCTGACATTTGGATTCCATATTACTAACGTTTCTATGTTACTAACTCAGCTATATAAAGCCACAGTAGTAAATACAGTATAGAAAGTGTGTTCCAATGAGGTTGAAGGACACAGAAATGAGCAAGTACTTCATGGAACCCAATACTTTGATGCTGCGTGGAATATAGTTTAATGGAGGTGTACGTATAGGTATCTGATCACTTTTCAGAATCAGGGAGATTCTTTGTCGGATTTTTCCTCAAGTGATTAAATGGGTGGGGTAGAGTCTATGATTGGGCATATTGTATATGGTCGGTCAAAGGATTTTCCTATTTTGTGAGTTTTGAAACACTATTTTATGAAGGTCATCACAGAAATTTGTGCACACTGCCCCCGACCCCCTTTGATTTTCCTGCTATCCATTTAATGGATGGAAAATCATCTACAGATTGAGTGTAAATTCCCTCTACGCCCTCCTGAAGGTTGAGGCTTTACGTTAGATCCCCAGATGGCTTATCCAGTAAGTATCTGAGCTATACTAGACCAAGAAGGTCCCAGGTTCATTGCTGAGTTAGCTGATCACAGCCAGGGTAGCAGTAAGAGGACTATAAATAGCCTCAGTGCTTCTGGGTTAGAGGGTAGAATATTGGCTAGAGTTCCTGCTCCTTATCATAATTCAGTCACCCCTATCCTGCTCGACATTAGCTGAGAATAATGGCCAGTGTATAATCAAACAATGCTAATACTCACTACCATTTTGGCAAGGTATTACATAGTACCTGTCATTTGTGGAACAACAGGACTGGTGTGCATACAACCATATAGCCCAGCTTCCATGGAATCAAAGGGTAAGTTTTACAAATTTGGGCTTCTGGCTGGGGTGCATATTGTGAATTTGGACACGGTCAATGATTCACCCCTTCTTCTTAGGCAGTCCCCCGGAGCCGAGGATGACTTGCTTCCACACTAAACTGAGCTCTAAGGTGACTAATGCAGGATCTACAGACTCTTGTCACAGGTGGGGCAGATGGTGGTTAAAAGGACGGGTGGGTGGGGTCCTTGGTGTGTCGTACGCTCCTTCTGCTGTTTGTACTTGGCTTCCGCGTGCTCCTGACGAAAAAACTCCAAGTGTCCTGCGCCTTCACAAACTCTTCTCCTCTACTTTGCGCGATCTTGGGTCAGGGATTCCCAAGAGTTGGTGGGGATGTTCCGCCCAAGTACCGTCCAAAGGACCGCTGAGATCCTGATGGTACTTTGGGCAGAAGTTTCATGGAAAAATCTGGGAAAGACCGCCAGGCAGCAAAAATGGGACTTACGCACCGATTCTGGGCGGCAGCTGGTGGTAGCTCCCATTCTCGGTGGCAAATGCAATCCTTGGCAAAGTACCACTGAGGATTGAGTCGGGCCCAGAGAGGGAGGAACTGATCAAATAAAAAAATTTCAAAACATAAAAAAAAATCCACTAGAAATCCTTCAGGGGACCCCATCCACCTAAATCCCTGACCAAAAAATCAAGAAAAGAAGTGGACTAACCTTTTTTTGCAGGTCTTCATACTTACTGTTGAGGTTAGACCTGCCTCCACGAGGTGGTCTTTTCCCCTGATGGAGTGGAGGACTGCCCATACCAAACTGGCAACGTAGCGGGCAAGAGGACTCTTCTGGGCGGTGCATGCCACGCACGCCAACGGATGGGACCCAGCGGTTTTCTCTCCTCGCCGGCGAGAGGCCTCCACCAAACTCGCTCGGAGGGGAGACCGCCTAGAAACACGGCGGCAGCGGACGGTAAGTCCACCAATTTCGGGCCCCATGATCCTGGTGCCGAGTTTGAGATCTTGGTCTTCAAACACTCTTTTCCTCAGGCAACCAAAGGTTGCACTGGCACACTGAAGGCGGTGTTGGATTTCGTCATCAATGTCTGCCCTCATTGACAGAAGGCTCCCAAGGAAAGTGATCCACTCTGTCCACGGTCTCTTCATGGATCTTGGTAATCAGGGGGCAGTGCTGTGCGGCGGGGGCAGGTTGGTAGAGAACCTTTGTCTTATGGATGTTTAATGTAAGGCCCAGTCTCTCAAATGCTTCATTGAAGGTGCCAATGATGTTTCGAGTTTGGCCTCCAGCAATACAGTACATTGCATACTGTAATTCAATGACAGAGGTTGGAACAACCTTGCTTCTGGACTGGAGGCGACGGACATTGAACAATTTCCTGTTCGACCTGTAGATTAGTTCCACTCCAGCATAGAGCTTTTTAAAGGTGAAGTATTGCAGCGAGAAAGATTGAGAAGAACATTGCTGCAATGACATAGCCTTGCTTGACTCCGGTCTGCACTCATAAGAACATAAGAAATAGGAGCAGGAGTGGGCTATTTGGCCCTCGACCTGCTCTGCCATTTAATTTAATAAGATCATGGCTAATCTGATCATGGACTCAGCTCCACTTCCCTGCCCGCTCCCCATAACCAATGATTCCATTATCGCTCAAAAATCTGTCAATCTCCGCCTTAAATATATTCAATGACCCAGCTTCCACAGCTCTCTGGGGCAGAGAATTCCACAGATTTACAACCCTTTGAGAGAAGAAATTCCTCCTCATCTTAGTTTTAAATGGGCGTCTCCTTATCCTGAGACACTGTCCCCTAGTTTTAGTTTCCCCTATGAGTGGAAATATCCTCTCTGCATCCACCTTGTCGAGCCCCCTCATTATCTTATATGTTTCGATAAGATCACCTCTCATTCTTCTGAACTCCAATGAGCATAGGACCAACCTACTCAACCTATCTTCATAAATCAACCCCCTCATCTCTGGAATCAACCTAGTGAACCTTCTCTGAACAGACCCAATGCAAGTATATCCTTTCTTAAATACAGAGACCAAAACTGTACACAGTACTCTAGATGTAGCCTCACCAATGCCCTGTACAGTTGTAACAGGACTTCTCTGCTTTTATACTCTATCTCCCTTGCAATAAAGACCAAATTCCTTTTGCCTTCCTGATTACTTGCTGTACCTGCAATCTAACTTTTTGTGTTTCATGCACAAGGACCCTCTGCAGCATTTTTTCTCCATTTAAATTATAATTTGTTTTTCTATTTTTTCTGCCAAATTGGAGAACTCACATTTTCCCACATTATACTCCATCTGCCAATTTTTTGCCTACTCACTTAGCCTGTCTATATCCCTTTACAGATTTTTTGTGTCTTCCTCACAATTTGCTTTCCCATCCATCTTTGTATCATCAGCAAACTTGGCTACACTACACTCGGTACCTTCATCCAAGTCATTAATATAGATTGTAAATAGTTGAGACCCCAGCACCGACCCCTGTTACTGTTTGCCATCCGGACAATGACCTATTTATCCCGACTCTCTGTTTTCTGTTAGCCAATCCTCTATCCATGTTAATGTATATTACCCCCAACCCCGTGAACTTTTATCTTGTGCCGTAACCTTTTATGTGGCACCTTATTGAATGCCTTCTGGAAATCCAAATACACCACATCCACTGTTTCCCCCTTATCCACCCTGCTCGTTACATCCTCAAAGAACGGCAGAGAATTTGTCAAATATGATTTCCCTTTCATAAAACCATGCTGACTCTGCTTGACTGAATTATGCTTTTCCAAGTGTTCTGCTACTGCTTCTGTAATGATGGACTCCAGTATTTTCCCAACGACAGATGTTAGGCTAACTGGTCTATAGTTTCCTGCTTTCTGTCTACCTCCTAGGGGTGTTACATTTGCATTTTCCAATCCGCTGGGGCCTCCCCAGAATCCAGGGAATTTTGGTAGATTACAACCAATGTATCCACTATTTCTGCAGCCACTTCTTTTAAGACCCTAGGATGCAAGCCATCAGGTCCAGGAGACTTGTCCGCCTTTAGTCCCATTATTTTACCGACTACTACTTCTTTAGTGATAGTGATTGTAATAAGTTCCTCCCTCCCTTTAACCCCATAATTATCCACTGTTGGGATGTTTTTAGTGTCTTCTACCATGAAGACCGATACAAGATATTTATCAAAGTTTCTGCCATTTCCCTGTTCCCCATTATTAATTCCCCAGTCTCATCCTCTAGGGGACAACATTTACTTTAGCCACTCTTTTTATGTACCTGTCGAAGCTCTTACTATCTGATATTATATTTTTTGCTAGTTTACTTTCATAATCTATTTTCCCTCTATTATTTTTTTAATCATCCTTTGCTCGATTTTAAAAGTTTCCCAATCCTCTGGCCTCCCACTAGTCTTGGCCACACTGTATGCCCTTGTTTTCAATTTGATACCATCCCTTATTTCCTTAGTTAGCCATGGATGGTTATCCCTTCTCTTACAGTCTTTCCTTCTCATTGGAATATATTTGTGTTGCGAGTTATGAAATATCTCCTTAAATGTCTGCTACTGCTCATCAACCGTCCCACACTTTAATCTATTTTCCCAGTCCACTTTAGCCAACTCTGCCTTCATACCTTTGTAGTCTCCTTCATTTATGCTTCGGACACTGGTTTGTGATCTAACTTTCTCACCTTCCAACTGAATTTGAAATTTAACCATGTTATGGTCACTCATTCCTAGAGGATCCTTTACTAGGAGATCATTTATTAATCCTGTCTCATTACACGGTACCAGATCTAAGATAACCTGCTGCCTGGTTGATTCTGCAGTGTACTGTTCAAGGAAACTCTCCCGGATACACTCTATGAACTCTTCCTCAAGACTACCCTGACCAATTTGCTTTTTCCAATGAATATGAAGGTTAAAATCGCTCATGATTATTGCCGTTCCTTTTTTACAAGCCTCCATTATTTATTGATTTATAGTCCGTCAAACAGTATAGCTACTGTTAGGGCGCCTATAGATTATGGCCACCAGTATCTTTTTACCCTTATTATTCCATATCTCCACCCAAACTGATTCAACATCTTGATCTTCTGAGCCAATATCGTTTCTACTAACGCACTGATCCCATTAACAGTGCTACCCACCTCCTTTTCCTTTCTGGCTGTTCTTCTGAATTGTCAAATACCCCATAATATTTAGTTCCCAGCCTTGGCCACCTTGCAACCATGTCTCTGTAATGGCCATCAGCTCATACCCATTTGTATCTATTTGTGCTGTGAATTCATCTATTTTGTTACGAGTGTTGCGCGCATTCAGATAAAGAGCTTTTAAATTTGTTTTTTTACCATTTTTCCTGCTTTGACCCCACTTTCTGATTCACTTTTATGTTTATATATTCTGTCTCTTCCTGTCACGCTCTGGTTTTCATATCCCCCAGTGCTACCCTGCTCTTCATATCCCCCAGTGCTACCCTGCTCTATTGCCTTCTCCTTATTCTTTGACTTTTTAAATTTTTGCTCACCTGAATCCTCCCCCACCACCCCCACCCACTAATTAGTTTAAAGTCCTCGCTACAGCCCGAGTTATTCGATTCGCCAGGACCCTAGTCCCAGCACGGTCTAAGTGGAGCCCGTCCCAACGGAACAGCTCCCTCTTACCCCAGTACTGGTGCCAGTGTCCCACGAACCAAAACCCATTTCTCCCACACCAGTCTTTGAGCCACGTGTTTAACTCTGATCTTATTTACTCTATGCAAATTTGCTCGTGGCTCAGGTAGTAATCCAGAGATTATTACTTTTGTGCATCTGCTTTTTAATTTGGCCCCTAGCTGCTCATAATCCCTCAGCAGAACCTCTTTGTTTGTCCTACCTATGTCTTGTTATTTATAACTCAGACATCTTGTACATTTCCATAATCACATATGATCTGACCACTCCACATAACTGCCTATTTATGAAGACAGAGAGTGACTCGGTTATTGCAAAATGAAAAACAAAATAATCGGGTCTGTGGTGTATCATTGGTAAGGATCACAGCTTGCAAGTCATCGTGAATCAGGCAATACATTTTTGAGGACAGCTGAATTTGAGAAGGACACTCCATAATCTCTTTTGCTTGACAGAGTCGAAAGCCTTTGTGAAGTCAAAAAAGACCACGTGCAGAGGTTGATGCTGCTTCCTATATTTTTCTTGAATTTGTCATGCGGTGAAAATCATGTCCTTTGTGCCTCTTAGTGGGAGGAATCCACATTGCGAATCTTGCAGGAGCTCTTCTGCCACTGGGAGGAGACAATTGAGGAGGATTCTTGCGCCAATTTTCCCTGTGACAGACAACAGGGAAACTCCTTTGTAATTACTGCAATTGGACCTGTCTTCTTTCTTGAAGATGGTCCGATTACGGCGTCTCTGAAATCGCCTGGCATGCCCTCTGTTATGTCTCAAATAAAGTAATGTGACTGAGTACTGTAGACTTGAGTAAATGTGACTTTAGTCTCTTTATTCTGACTCTAGAGTGCTGGCACAGCATGGGAGGCCTGCTTATATACAGTGCTCCCAAGGGATGCTGGGATCCCTTGGGATTCCAACAGATGTGCCCTCTGGTAGCGGGAGAATGCTGGTTACAAGGTGTTGCATACATATCATCACTCCCCCACTCAAAGTCAATAGTACACTTATTTACAGGGTGAGACGATCTGGGACTTTCCGCTCCCTAGTCGATCGTCTCGGTACAAACACCGGTGCAGGTGAGTTGGTTGAGCCTTCGCTGGGCTGCTGCGCAGCTTGCCTTGCTGGGCTGCTGGGGATGATGAGTTCAGCTTTGTGGTCAATCGTGATGTCAGTTCCACTTGTGTGTGTATCAGAGGGTCGAAGTTGATGGTGTCCTCTTCAGGTTGCTCATGACTGTCTGTGAATCGCAGTTTGGTTTGGTCCAAATGCTTTCTGCAAGTTAGTCCATTTGCAAGTTTGACCTCAAACACCCTACTCCCTTCTTTGGCTACAACAGTGCCAGCAAACCATTTGGGACCATGTCCATAGTTGAGTACAAATAATCAATATCGCGTGACTTCAATATCACGTGACAAATTTGCACGATCATGATACGTGCTTTGTTGATGCCGCCTGCCCTCGACATGATCACGGAGATCAGGGTGGACTAGAGAGAGCCTTGTTTTAAGTGCCCTTTTCATGAGCAGTTCGGCAGGGGCAACCCCGGTGAGCGAGTGGGGTCTTGTGCGGTAGCTGAGCAGGACTCGGGACAGGCGGGTCTGCAGGGAGCCTTCCGACACGTGTTTCAAGCTTTGCTTGATGGTTTGGACTACCCGTTCTGCCTGGCCATTAGATGCGGGCTTGAACGGGGCAGAATTGATGTGCTTGATCCCATTGCAGGTTCTGAATTCCTTGAATTCAGCGCTGGTGAAACACGGCCCATTGTCACTGACAAGGACATCAGGCAGGCCATGCATGGCAAACGTGGCTCATAGGATTTCGATGGTGGCAGTGGACATGCTTACAGACATTATTACACACTCAATCCACTTTGAATAAGCATCCACAACAACTAAAAACATTTTTCTGAGAAACGGGTCGCAAAATCAACGTGGATCCCAGACCACGGTTTGGAGGGCCATGACCACAAACTTAGCGGTGCCTCCCTGGGTGCATTGCTCAGTTGAGAGCAAGTGTTGCATTGGCGCATGCATACTCCAAATCTGAGTTGATGCCGGGACACCACACATGGGATCTGGCTATAGCTTTCATCATTACTATGCCTGGGTGGATACTGTGTAGGTCGCTTGCTGGGAACATAAAAACTGACTGCAAAAGCATCTATAGATATGTGAAAAGAAAAAGATTGGTGAAAACAAACGTAGGTCCCTTGCAGTCAGATTCAGGTGAATTTATAATGGGGAACAAAGAAATAGCGGACCAGTTAAAAAAGTACTTTGGTTCTGTCTTCACGAAGGAAGACACAATAACCTTCCGGAAATACTAGGGGACCGAGGGTCTAGTGAGAAGGAGGAACTGAAGGAAATCCTTATTAGGCGGGAAATGGTTTTAGAGAAATTGATGGGATTGAAAGCCGATAAATCCCCGGGGCCTGATAGTCTGCATCCCAGAGTACTTAAGGATGCGTTGGTGATCATTTTCCAACAGTCTATCGAATCTGGATCAGTTCCTATGGACTGGAGGGTAGCTAATGTAACACCACTTTTTAAAAAAGAAGGGAGAGAGAAAACGGGTAATTATAGACGAGTTAGCCTGACATCAGTAGTGAGGAAAATGTTGGAATCAATTATTAAAGATGAAATAGCAGCACTTTTAGAAAGTAGTGACAGGATCGGACCGAGTCAGCATGGATTTATGAAAGGGAAATCCTGCTTGACAAATCTTCTAGAATTATTTGAGGATGTAACTGGTAGAGTGGACAAGGGAGAACCAGTGGATGTGGTGTATTTGAATTCAAAAGGCTTTTGACAAGGTCCCACACAAAAGATTGGTGTGCAAAATTAAAGCACATGGTATTGGGGGTAATGTACTGACGTGGATAGAGAACTGGTTGGCAGACAGGAAGCAGAGAGTCGGGATAAACGGGTCCTTTTCAGAATGGCAGGCAGTGACTAGTGGAGTACCGCAGGGCTTAGTGCTGGGACCTCAGCTATTTACAATATACATTAATGATTTGGATGAAGGAATTGAGTGTAATATCTCCAAGTTTGCAGATGACACTAAGCTGGGTGGCAGTGTGAGCTGTGAGGAGGATGCTAAAAGGCTGCAGGGTGACTTGGACAGGTTAGGTGAGTGGGCAAATGAGTGGCAGATGCAGTATAATATGGATAAATGTGAGGTTATCCACTTTGGTGGCAAAAACACGAAGGCAGAATATTATCTGAATGGCGGCAGATTAGGAAAAGATGGGGTGCAGCGAGACCTGGGTGTCATGGTACATCAGTCATTGAAAGTTGACATGCAGGTACAGCAGGCGGTGAAGAAGGCAAATGGTATATTGGCCATCATAGCTAGGGGATTTGATGAGTATAGGAGCAAGGAGGTCTTACGGCAGTTGTTCAGGGCCTTAGTGAGGCCTCACCTGGAATATTGTGTTCAGTTTTGGTCTCCTAATCTGAGGAAGGACGTTCTTGCTATTAAGGGAGTGCAGCGAAGGTTCACCAGACTGATTCCCGGGATGGCAGGACTGACATATGAAAAGAGACTGGATTGACTGGGCCTGTATTCACTGGAGTTTAGAAGGATGAGAGGGGATCTCATAGAAACATATAAATTGTGACGGCACTGGACAGGTTAGATGCAGGGAGAATGTTCCCGATGTTGGAGAAGTCCAGAACCAGGGGATATAGTCTAAGGATAAGGGGTAAGCCATTTAGGACTGAGATGAGGAGAAACTTCATTCGGAGAGTTGTTAACCTGTGGAATTCCCTACCGCAGAGAGTTGATGCCAGTTCATTGCATATATTCAAGGGGGAGCTAGATATGGCCCTTACGGCTCAAGGGGTATGGAGAGAAAGCAGGAAAGGGGTAGAGATGAATGATCAGCCATGATCTTATTGAATGATGGTGCAGGCTCGAATGGCCTACTCCTGCACCTATTTTCTAAGTTTCTATGTTTCTATGAACGTATCCCTGCCTTCTTTCGCGATTACCCCACAAAAGACAGTCCGCCTTTATGGACATTTTGTCTTTGCGCCGCTGGAACGGCTTGATCTCTACATGCATCTCCGCTGAGACGCTGGACCAGCTCCCATGGAGGACACAGTTTTTTACAAGGGACAGTAAAGGATCCTGGCTGGTCCAGGTCCTGATCTGGTGGGCCGTAATGGGTGACTTTTTGTTTTCAAATGCATCCATCACCAAGAGCAAGTCTGCAGGCTGTGCCATTTCCACCCCTGTGGCGGGCAATGGTAGCTGACTGAGAGCATCAGCGCGGTTCTCTGTGCCTGGCCTGTGGCGAATTACATAGTTATATGCAGACAGCATGAGCGCCCATCTTTGGATGCGAGCAGAGGCATTGGTATTAATACCTTTGCTCTCTGAGAAAAGCGATATGAGCGGCTTATGGTCAGTTTCTAACTCGAACTTAAGTCCAAACAGATACTGGTGCATTTTTTCACCCTGTAAATGCATGCCAGAGCTTCTTTTTCAATCATGCTGTAGGCCCTTTCGGCCTTGGACAAGCTCCTGGACGCATAAGCGACCGGTTGCAATGATCCCGATTCGTTTGCTTGTTGTAACACACACCCGACCCCGTACGAAGACGCATCGCAAGCTAGCACTAAACGTTTACCTGGATCAAACAGAACAAGCAGTTTGTTGGAACATAACAGATTTCTGGCTTTCTCAAAAGCAATCTCTTGTGATTTCCCCCATACCCAGTCATCTCCCTTGCGTAGCTACACATGTAGAGGTTCTAGCAAGGTGCTTAACCCGGGTAGGTAATTACCAAAATAATTGAGGAGTCCCAGGAATGGCCGCAGCTCCATCACGTTCTGTATCTTGGCACATTCTTGATGGCCTCCGTCTTGGCGTTGGTGGGTCTGATGCCGTCTGCCGCGATTCTTCTCCCGAAGAACTCGACCTCTGGCGTCAGGAAAAAACACTTCGAGCGTTTCAACCTGAGTCCCACATGATCTAGCCGATTTAGAATCTCTTCCAGGTTCTGCAAGTGTTCGATGGTGTCCCAACCTGTGATCAATATGTCGTCCTGGAAAAACACGGTGCGCAGAACCGACTTTAGCAGACACTCCATGTTCCTTTGAAAAATAGCCGTGGCCGATCGAATCCCAAACGGGCATCAATTGTAGATGAACAGACCTTTGTGCGTGTTGATGCAGGTGAGGCCTTTCGATGATTCCACCAGCTCCTGCGTAATGTAGGTCGAGGTCAGGTCCAACTTGGTGAACGTATTTCCTCCTGACAGCGTCGCAAATAGGTCGTCTGCCTTGGGTAGCCAGTACTGGTCTTGCAGCGAAAAACGGTTAATCATTCCTTTATAGTCCCCACAAAATCTGACCGTGACATCGCCCTTGAGAGCCGGAACAATTGGACTGACCCACTCGTTGAACTCAACCGGCGCGATGATGCCGTCTCGTGGCATCCTGTCCAGCTCGGTCTCCACTTTCTCTCGCATCATGTATGGCACCGCACGTACCTTGTGGTGGATGGGTCGTGTACCGGGAACCAAGTGGCTCTGCACCTTCGCCCCAGAGAAATTTCCGATGCCTGGCTCAAACAACGACGGGAACTTGCTAAACCTGGGCACATGAGGCATCGTCAACAGACGAAAGCGCTTGGATGTCGTCCCAGTTCCAGCGGATTTTCCCCAGCCAGTTTCTGTCGAACAGTGTGGGGCCATCTCCTGGTACAATCCATAGTGGTAGTTCGTGCACCGCTCCATCATGGAGACTTTTATTGCTGCACTGCCAATTACAGGGATCAGCTCTTTCGTGTAAGTTCTCAGCTTGGTATGAATAGAGCTCAGCTTGGGCCTTTGTGCCTTGTTCCACCACAGCCTCTCGAAGGCCTTTTTGCTCATGATAGACTGACTCGCACCCGTGTCCAATTCCATGGATACTGGAATTCTGCTCAGTTCAACTTTTAACATGATCGGTGGACATTTCGTGGTGAAGGTGTGTACCCTGAAGGCTCTGTGCCTCAATGTGAGAAGTATTCGAAATAAGGTGGACGAATTAACTGCGCAGACAGCAGTTAACGGGTATGATGTAATTGGCATCATGGAGACATAGGGTGGCATTGCTTGTTAAAGAGGAAATTAATGCAATAGTAAGGAGGGACATTAGCCTGGATGATGTGGAATTGGTATGGGTGGAGCTGCGGAATACCAAAGGGCAGAAAACGCTAGTGGGAGTTGTGTACAGACCACCAAGCAGTAGTAGGGAGGTTGGGGACAGCATCAAACAAGAAATAAGGGATGTATGCAATAAAGGTGCAGCAGTTATCATGGGCGATTTTAATCTACATATTGATTGGGTTAACCAAACTGGTAGCAATGCGGTGGAGGAGGATTTCCTGGAGTGTATTAGGGATGGTTTTCTCAACCAATATATCGAGGAACCAACTAGAGAGCTGGCCATCCTAGACTGGGTGATGTGTAATGAGAAGGAACTAATTAGCAATCTTGTTGTGCGAGGCCCCTTGGGGAAGAGTGACCATAATATGGTAGAATTCTTTTTTAAGATGGAGAGTGACACAGTTAATTCGGAAACTAGGGTCCTGAACTTAAGGAAAGGTAACTTCGACGGTATGAGGCGTGAATTGGCTAGAATAGACTGGCAAAGGATACTTAAAGGATTGACGGTGGATAAGCAATGGCAAACATTTAAAGATCACATGGATGAACTTCAGCAATTGTACATCCCTGTCTGGAGTAAAAATAAAACGGGGAGGGTGGCTCAACCGTGGCCATCAAGGGAAATTAAGGATAGTGTTAAAACCAAGGAAGAAGCATATAAATTGGCTAGAAAAAGCAACAAACCTGAGGACTGGGAGAAATTTAGAATTCAACAGAGGACTAAGGGTTTAATTAAGAGGGAGAAAATAGAGTACGAGAGGAAGCTTGCGGGGAACATAAAAACTGACTGCAAAAGCTTCTAGAAATATGTGAAGGGAAAAAGATTAGTGAAGACAAACGTAGCTCCCTTGCAGTCGGATTCAAGTGAATTTATAATGGGGAACAAAGAAATGGCAGACCAATTGAACAAATACTTCGGTTCTGTCTTCACGAAGGAAGACACAAATAACCTTCCGAATGTACTAGGGGACAGTTGGTCTAGTGAGAAGGAGGAACTGAAGGATATCCTTATTAGGTGGGAAATTGTGTTAGGGAAATTGATGGGATTGAAGGCCGATAAATTCCCGAGGCCTGATTGTCTGCATCCCAGAGTACTTAAGGAAGTGGCCCTAGAAATAGTGGATGCATTGGTGATCATTTTCCAATAGTCTATTGACTCTGAATCAGTTCCTATGGATTGGAGGGTAGCTAATGTAACACCATTTTTTAAAAAGGAAGGGGGAGAGAAAACGGGTAATTATAGACTTGTTAGCCTGACATCAGTAGTGAGGAAAATGTTGGAATCAATCATTAAGGATGAAATAGCAGCGCATTTGGAAAGCAGTGACAGGATCGGTCTAAGTCAGCATGGATTTATGAAAGGGAAATCATGCTTGACGAATCTTCTGGAATTTTTTGAGGATGTAACTAGCAGAGTGGACAAGGGAGAACCAGTGGATGTGGTGTATTTGGACTTTCAAAAGGCTATTGACAGGGTCCCGCACAAGAGATTAGTGTGCAAAATAAAGCACATGGTATGGGGATTATTGTACAGACGTGGATAGAGAACTGGTTGGCAGACAGGAAGCAGAGAGTCGGGATAAACGGGTCCTTTTCAGAATGGCAAGCAGTGACTGGTGGAGTGCCGCAGGGCTCAGTGCTGGGACCCCAGCTCTTTACAATATACATTAACAATTTAGATGAGTGGGCAAATTCATGGTGGATGCAGTATCATATGGATAAATGTGAGGTTATCCATTTTGGGGACAAAAACACAAAGGCAGAATATTATCTGAATGGCGGCAGATTAGGAAAAGAGGTGGTGCAACAAGACCTGGGTGTCATGGTTCATCAGTCATTGAAAGTTGGCATGCAGGTACAGCAGGCGGTGAAGAAGGCAAATGGTATGTTGGCTTTCATAGCTAGGGGATTTGTGTATCGGAACAGGGAGGTCTTACTGCAGTTGTACAGGGTCTTAGTGAGGCCTCACCTGGAATATTGTGTTCAGTTTTGGTCTCCTAATCTGAGGAAGGACGTTCTTGTTATCGAGGGAGTGCAGCGAAGGTTCACCAGACTGATTCCAGGGATGGCTGGACTGTCATATGAGGAGAGACTGGATCAACTGGGCCTTTATTCACTGGAGTTTAGAAGGATGAGGGGTATCTCATAGAAATGTATAAGATTC
The DNA here is from genome assembly GCF_044704955.1 of Pristiophorus japonicus. Classification (NCBI taxonomy): domain Eukaryota; kingdom Metazoa; phylum Chordata; class Chondrichthyes; family Pristiophoridae; genus Pristiophorus; species Pristiophorus japonicus. Next base: position 65,763,781 of record NC_091981.1, read on the forward strand.
TGACGGAACTGGACAGGTTAGATGCGGGAAGAATACCCTCCAGTCCATCGGAACTGATCCAGAATCGATAAGACTGTTGGCAAATGATCACCAATGCATCCACTATTTCTAGGGCCACTTCCTTAAGTACTCTGGGATGCAGACTATCAGGCCCCAGGGATTATTCGGCCTTCAAACCCATCAATTTCCTTAACACAATTTCCCACCCAATAAGAATATCCTTCAGTTCCTCCTCACTAGTCCCTCGGTCCCCTAGTACTTCCGGAAGGTTATTTGTGTCTTCCTTCATGAAGACAGAACCAAAGTATTGTTCAACTGGTCTGCCATTTCTTTGTTCCCCATTATAAATAGCGTTTATAACTGAGCAGTAACAGGCTCAGAAATATAATCAATCCCAATCATCAATGATGAATGATGGTAAACAGACTTCTCAAAAATACTTTCGATAAAAGGAATGAATTACAAGGAAAGTGCCAGCTGACTAGTAAAATGAGAGGATTATTGGAGGGTTCTTTCAGAGGAATGGAAGGAACTTCAGAAGCCTGTTAAAAAGGTAATCAGGACAATGGGAAATGAAATTGAAGAAAGAGAAAGAACCTGCATTTTTGTTGCGCCTTATCATGTCTTCAAATTACTAGAGTGCTTCAAATTTCTAGAGTCTATATTTAAGGATAGGGTGACTGAACACCTTGAAAATTTTCAGTTGATCAGGGACAGCCAGCATAGATTTTTGAAATGGTAGATCATGCCTGACGAACCTGATTAAATTATTTGAAGCGATGACTAAAGTGGTGGACAGGGGAATGTCTATGGATGTTATTTATATGGACTTCCAGAAGGTATTTGATAAAGTCCCTTATAAGAAACTGTTAGCTAAAGTTGAAATCCATGGCTTTGAGGGCAAATTATTGACCTGGTTAGGAAATGGCTGAGTGGCAGGAGACAGAGAGTAGGGATAATGGGCAGGTACTCTAATTGGCAGGATGTGACTAGTGGTGTCCTGCAGGGATCTGTGTTGGGGCCTCAACTATTCACAGTATTTATTAACAACTTAGATGATGGCATAAAAAGCCATATATCAAAATTTTCTGATGACACACAGATGGGCAGTATTGTAGGCAGTGTAGATGAAAGCATAACATAACAAAGGGATATTGATAAATTAAGTGAATGGGCAAAACTGTCGCAAATGGATTTCAGTGTCAGCAAATGTGAGGTCATCTATTTTGAACCTAAAAAGGATTGAAACACGATACTTTCTAAATGGTAAAAAGCTAAAAAACAGTGGAGGTCCAAAGAGACTTGGGGGTCTAGTTACATAAACCATTAAAATGTCATGAACAAGTGCAGAAAATAATCAAAAAGCCTAATGGAATGCTGCTCTTTATATCTAGATGACTAGAATACAAGGGGGTAGAAGTTATGCTGCAGCTGTACAAAGTCCTGGTTAGACCACACCTGGAGTAATGTGAGCAGCTCTGGGCACCACACCTTAGGAAGGATGTATTGGCCTTGGAGGGAGTGCAGCGAAGGTTTACCAGAATAATACTCGGGCTCCAATGGTTAAATTACGAGGAGAGAATATACAAATTAGGGTTGTATTCCCTGAAATTTATATGGTTAAGGGGTAATCTGATCGAAGTTTTCAAGATATTAAGGGGAACAGATCGGATAGATAAGAGAAACTATTTCTGCTGGTTGGGGAATCTAGAACGAGGGGCATAGTCTAAACATTCGAGTCAGACCTTTCAAGAGTGAATTTAGGAAACACTTCGACATACAAAGGGTGGTAGAAGTTTGGAACTCTCTTCCACAAATTGCAATTGATGCTAGATCAGGTGTTAATTTTAAATCTGAGATTGATAGATTTTTGTTAACCAAAGGTATTAAGGGATATGGGGCAAAGGCAGGTATATAGAGTTAGGCCACAGATCAGCCATGATCTCATTGAATTGCTGAACATGCTTGAGGGGCTGAATGGCCTATTCCTGTTCCTATGTTCACATGCAGTGGATTACAATGTGTAGTTACTCTAATGTAGCTAAATTCAGCAAGCATATTGCACACAGCAAGGCCCCAAAACATTTGTCAATAACATAGTTTCATCATGTTTCTTGTAAATAGCTACATATTTGGCCTCGGATGACACCTTCCTTAGTCCTTCTTCATCTGTTACCATTTCTGATCTCACTATCTCTTCTGTCCTTAAGCAGAATTCCTACGTCGCCTCCATTGTTGAAGACACCTCTAAACACTGTGGTTTCCTCTTTAGTGTCAAACATTTTTTTTCCCTTCAACAACTCATGAATCTTTATAAAGTTCGAGGCCTTCTAAAACATGAAAACTGCTCCCATATCATCCAGCATCTCCTGCACACTCCTGGGAAGTACACAAGGAAAACTATAGCTATGTGATTCTAGTTTCCAACATTTCTCCTGCTACATCTCCTACATTACAGCACTTCAAAAAGTACTTAATTGGCTGTAAAGTGCTTTGGGACGTCTGGTGGTTGTGAAAGGCGCTATATTAATTCAAGTCTTTTTTTTTCTTCTGTTTCAACCTCTTTATTTTATCAATATACTATAGTAAATGCTTCTCTGAACTTTCTTCTCTTGTTCCTTCTAAGCTCTAAATATGCCATTATACATGCTCCTGCTTCCTATAGCTCACTGTGTTGAAATCAAGAGTCATCAAATCGTCTTCTACTCCAACTCATGCTTTTCCAGGAATTTAAAACTGAATACTGTGGAATTCATTACCTTCCTCTCACAATCTTTAAGCTTTTAAAATCCAACCTTGGTGATGTCACTTTATCGTAGATTTTCAATAAAATTGGGCACATATTCTAGGCTGACACTTCAATGATCTACTTTACTGAGAGATGACAGGGGCGAAATTGGCAAGGCCTCATAAGGTTTCAAAATGGAGTCCACGGCGCGCACGCACACTTCTGATGCCGGACTCCATATTGGTAAAGTGGTACGCATGTGTGCACCTAAAGTCCACCAGCGTGCAATGCTGATTTGACGCCAGTGCTGCCATTTTGGAAAAATAAAATACTGTGGATGCTGGAAATCTGAAATAAACATAAAAAATGCTAGAAATACTCCGCTGGTGAGATCGATGACCTTTCTGATGCCATTTTGGAGCTCCACACTCCAGCCTACACACTTTCTTAACCTCTCACAGCTGAACAGGCGTTCAGCAGCATGAAGGTTCCTCTGCCTCAGCCACCACCACCTGCATTATTTAAAGGGATTATCAATTACTTGTATGTTAGTTGCTGATTGATTTCTACTGGCTGTGGCTGAAATTTTATGCATTTTGGATGCTACCTATAGCTGGTTAAAGTTTCAATAGTCTACAAGGAGTGGTCTGGCTGGTGCTGCAAAACTTGTACACAAATCAGTTGCTTCCAGACGTGGGTGCTTAGTAGGGCTTCTTCTTTGCATTAAGCATGACTGGGCGAATAGGCAGAGGCCACGCAGAGCAGGACATGTTGCTAGAAGAGGGAGAGGGAGAAGGGCTCTCAGCACAAGGCCATATCCGCAGGTGGTCTTTAGGGAGCAGGTCTGTTGGAGAACAAATTATTGGGGTGCTGTGACACGCTGGAAGCTCCTTTCACACTGGTATCCAGAACCATGATGACAGCAGTCTGAGCTTCCACTGCAGTACTCAGACTTTGGGTGGATGCTGCTTATTTGCAATGGAAGCTGAGACATCGGCCATCAGATGCTGCATCATGGTTGGCTCCACAGATGTATTGTTGGAGGTGGCCACCCATTTCATATTGGAAAGGATAGGCTCCAAGTTCTGCACAAAGTCCTGTGCCAACTTGGTGCTGGACTCCTCCATGCTCCTTGACATTGAGCGCAGGTTTCCTGGCAGGCTTTCCAGTGCACTAAGCATTTTAGTGGGTACATCCATCAGCCTTCTTTTGAGGTCTGGTCCATCGACGTCCTCATCTGACTCCTCTGCAGCAGAACTAGTGTGTAACCTGACCCTCCAGCGAGCTTGCAGCTGCACTATTCTTTTCCCCTGCCCTGGTTGTAGCGTACTTGTGCCCGTTATCTCCCCACATGCAGATCCCGTCTCTATCTTATCCTCTAAATTATGTGCAATGTCAATGGCTGCGACTGTGAAATTGAGTGACGATGTCCCTTTATCTTCACTGTTTTCTTGGTCTTCCTCCACTGCCTGGGCAGATTGCAGTTCTTGGATATCTGAAAGGAAAAAGTGACAAGGGTAGGGTTGTGGTGAGGGGAGAGGAGAAAGTAAGAAGTGCATGCTTATACCATCAGCAGATTCTCAGTCAGTAGAGATTGAGAGATGAGGGAGAAGGAGGATTGAGTATGTGGATACCCTCATCTTCAATAGCTTCAGTCCTGCTGGTGGCCATTGCTGAGGCAATGGCCCTTCCCATAATGGCCAGCGCCATCTCGTCCATGGGGTTAGAACATGCAGGCGTGTCTGTTCCCCTCCAGTTAGTTCCTGCTGCCTCCGGTTATGCACCACCTTCTCCTGCAAGAGAGAGGGAAATGTGTCACTGAGTGTCATGCTTTGGGTGACGTGGCTATCGTGGTTGAATAGCTGCCAGTATGTGCAAGCTGTGAGATGTGAATTCGAGGCTTACAACAGTGCTAAGTGTATGAGGGCGAGGTGAAGCATACGAATGTTGGGTATAAGACTTGTTTGATAGAGATTGTTGGTAGCTGAGTAAAGAGATTGTTGGTAGCTGAGTAAAGAGCGGGGACGGTGAATTGAGATGTGGCTGAGGCTGGTGGTGCAGTTGATAGGGTATGGCTTTTAAAGATGTATTCACTGACCTTGGCCACTTGTAAGAGATTATTAAACTTCTTCCAGCACTGCATCCAGGTCCTTGGAGCTATACTTCTGGCATTGACCTCTGCGGCTGTCTGTTTCCACTGCCTTCGCATCATCTGTCTGGAGGGCCTCCTGCTCCCCTGAGGATATAGGACATCTCTCCTCCTTTACACCTCCTCCACCAAGGCCTCCAGTGCAGCGTCTGAAATCCTGGACGCCTGCTCTCTCCCATGCTTAGCCATTCTTCACTCTTTCCCAGCTCACTTTCACTTACAGAAAGACTCCTAGCACCTGCTTCAGCCACATTGCAACTCTCCTTTAAGAGGTGCAGGCTAGCTTTAAATAATGCAGGCTAGCTTTAAGCGCCCCCTGCTGAAGCGTGCAGCCAATGAACAGCTGGCTACACGTTGAAATCACTATAATGAGCTGGGGTGCTGCCTGCATTGTACTCAACGGGCATGGTTTAATCATGTATCGCGATCCCTGCGCCCGTTTTTAGGGGCTAACTAATTTAACCATTGCCGTCTTTTCAGATGAAATGTTAAAGTAAGGACTTCTCTACTTGTTCTGATGGTTCAAATGTACAATAAAGATCCATGGCACTATTTGAAGGAGTGTAGGGAGTTCCCTTGGCGTCGTGGCCAACATTTTTCCCCCAACCAATACTACAACATAAACTAGTCATTCATATTGCTATTTGTTGAACCCCGACCTGCGTGAGAACATCAGCAGCAGGTCGGGGCCATAAAAGGAGTGGAGGTGTGGCGGCCCGGGAGCAGCGTGGAGGCATGCCACTTCAGGGAGCAGTGCAGAGTGACATCATCAAGGTCCAAGTCGGTGATTGGAGTGTGGGCAGATACAGCAGGAGCGGCGAGAGACTGTGAAGAGTTGTGATCGGGGTCCAGGAGAGGCGTGAGTTCGGGGCCAGGGGCCCAGGGGCAGCATGGGCCAACCCATACTGCAATATGTGTGTGCGCTAGGTCCGTGCAGCAGAGCAGGTCTCCAGTCGTCTTGGGTAACCCTTGCCACTGGACCAACACCCAGCTCTGTCGAGCCCGTGTGGTGGCTGGTGTGCAATGGCCACCACAAGTTAAAAAAAATCCATGCACAGGCATCTTCCACCCTTCAGGATGTAGTTCAGGACCTGGAATATTAGGTCCTTCATTGAAACACCTGTGAACTCATCCTTTTTTGGTGTGGAAGCAAGTCATCCTCATTTCGAGGGACTGCCTATGATGATTTGTTGAACATTGTCGTGTGCAAAATGGCTGCCACGTTCATAACAGTGACTACACTTCATTGTACAGCAAATATTTGAAATATGCCTGAGATGCAGTGAGTGCATCCGGGAGGGCGCTGAGCACCTCGAGTCTCATCGCCGAGAGCATGCAGAATTCAAGCACAGGCAGAGAAAGAGCGTGCGGCAAATCTGTCCCACCCTCCCTTTCCCTCAACAACTGTCTGTCCCACCTGTGACAGAGACTGTGGTTCTCGTATTGGACTGTACAGTCACCTAAGAACTCATGTTTAGAGTGGAAGCAAGTCTTCCTCGATTCCGAGGGACTGCCTATAATGATGATGATGATGATGATATAAATGCAACTCTTCCTTAACATTTTTAAGTGCCCAATACAGGTTAATGTGTGTTACTTAAAACATGCATGTTATGAATAGTGCAACATTTTAGGGGTAATCCTAATATTGAGTGTACATCCATTTACCGTTGTATAATTTAATTATGATGAAGCATTATTTGTGCTCTAAATAGAAGTATTATTGGTTTGAACTTAGCTCCAAAATATTGCTTGTTAAGTATTAGCTTTTACTTGATGAAAGAATAAATTCACGAAATGTCATGAAATAACAACCCTCTTGTAGTTCATTTTGAATTCAGAACTTTGCTAAAATTTAAAATTGTTGATTAGCATTAAAATAACTGTTTAAAGACTAGCCTGTCAATGCAGTATTTGCTAACCATGTGTTCTGGGGCATCAAAGTTACCTCACTGGCTAAATGCCAAATGGCCTGAGAAATCTAATGCTTTCAGTAACCTTCAAAGGACAGGTCCCAGTTTTTGTTGTGTTGTCCTGTGGACTTCCTATTGATTCAGTGAATTAAATCCATATCTTAAAGTGGAGACTTTGGACTTGCTAGCAGAAAAACATCCCAAGAGAGGAAGATGGGCAGAGAGGAGGCTTTTAACCGCAGACAGAGATAGAGAAGCAATTGGGTTTAGGAAAGGAATTCCAAAGACTTGGGCTGTAGCATTTGTTAGTAACACACTAGAAAAAAAGTCAAGGAGGTGAAAGTTGTCTTGGCCAGCAGTGCAAAACAGATGTTAGTGAATCGGGAGCCCATTTTACATTCCGCTTAATTTTCTTTTTCATTAACTTTAATAGAAAGTAAAATTGGATTGGCTATCATCAATCCTGCCCAAGAACAATTTCAATCCCAGAATTCAAAATGTGGGTGGTGATTTTCATCCACGTTTCCGGGCCGAAAATTGCATCGCAGCCGTTACTGCCCCCTTCCCGCCGACTTCTGTGCCCTTGCCCGAAACAGGCAGGCGGTAACTTACTTACAATATGTAGATTGGCAGACCATATGGCATATTTAGGACCCAAATGCAATTTTGGTCAACTGCTCGATTGAGCAGCCAGACTAGCAACCATTAATCAAACAGCTGCAGGCCACCTAGAAAATTATTAAAAATGGCTTTGATAAAAGAAAGTTGTTGGGCCAGGAGCATTAATGCTATTCTTGGCCCCACAAAAATCTTCCCACTCACTGCCGGTCCCTCTGTGCCCACCCCGCATCCCCCAACCCCAGGGGTTGCCTCTTCCTACCTTTAATGCTTCACTTCTGATTCAGCTCTGCGGAGGTTCTGCAGAATTTCCACAGCCCCCTCGATTGGCAAAATATCTATTAGCACATATTCAATGCTGGCAGCTTATCGATATTATCGAAATGAAGCCCGACCTTTAAATCGGTTTGGGTCATCGGGCGGGCGAAGTGGACGCCTCGCCCATTACCCGCCCATTTTATATGCTAATTGAAATTTCCCCCGTGCGTCCTGAAAATCTGCAGGTGTTCTGGCATACTCCTGTCTCTACCTACCCCTTACAAGGCCATCGTCTTAAGAAGTAAAGGGAACATAATAACATCAGGAGTTCCAGCGCCTCATGCCTTCCAAAGACCCAGCGTATAGTCACTGGATGTATGCCAACTCAGACCAGGTGTACCTCTTGGGCTACCACTGGATGTTGAGAACATCTGAAGGTCCAGGCTGTAGGTGAGGCCTGGATCTCCAAAGAACAGGCCACAAAATAATTTAAAACTTTTTTAAAGCCATGGTGGTACCTTCAGGTTTCTCCCAGTACAGGGGGTCTCGGTACCCCCCTCAGCCAGCCTTTCACCAACTTTCCTACCTTGCTGTGATGGTGGACACCCCAGATGCGCCCCTAGTGGCACGGGTGACTGCCAATGGCAGTCCAGTTAGCGAACCTCCCATGACTCAGAAAGTCCATTGGTGTCAATGACAGAGATACCTGACCGGTGAAATCACATTAGAATCATTGGTGCTGTGCTGTTTATCGATCAGCCATTTCAACTGGGCTAGAACTCTTTTTGTAGAAAACAAAATTGAACAGTTAAATCAAGTGCCCCCTGATCTGGGGGACACTCCAAACACTTATCAAGGTCCTTTTTTGTGTTTTGGTTTTTTTGTGTGTTTTTTGTGGGGTTTTTTGGGCACTAAAACCATAAACTATACAAGTTCCCCCTATAAAAGGGGAGGAGGACAATAAAACCCGGCAATAAAACAAATTAAACTTTAAAACATATAAAATCAAATAAAAATTTGGTTGCCGAGGTAATGATGCACTCCAGTCCCTCCAGCGCCCACCTCTCGCGGAAGGCCGCGAGTGTACCGGTGGACACCGCGTGCTCCATCTCCAGGGACACCCTGGCTCGGATGTAATCAACTGGGCTACATGCAGCTGTCAATAATACAAACAGTTCCAGGTCAGAGGGAACAGTCAGGGAACACTATGTACTTGGCTATGGATGCAACATTACACCAGTATTGATTGACATGTCGCTGAGTCAGCTGAAGGCTATGCTACCAACGATGGAGCGATTAGTGAAGGTCATACAATATTCTGCCTGCACCACTCTAACAATTTTTTTAACAGATTAGCCTGGATTTTGCGTTGTGAATAGCGGTGAGGCTAACAGCGCTCACCTTTATTAGGTAGTAAATTGGACAGCAACTTCCGGAGTATGCACATGTGCAGTTAAATGCGGATTCGGGAAGTTACAGTTCAAGTTAACCTGCTCCTCCACAGGCTGAGCTATGACAGAACCTCACCCATAGACTCGGCATTGAAATCAACATAAGGGCGTGAAGTTGCTGTACTTACCGACTTGATAATCATTAAACACTGCAGAAAAATTAGGGCTGATGCATTCAGGTGTAAGTGAATTTTTAACGGCATAAGTCATAATTACTGCCAAACAACCTCTCTGGCCCTGAAATTTAGAGTTTAGAAGTGTGGAGTCTGATTCCTTCAGAATTTAATTAGTGCTAGAGATTTTTTTTTAAATTAATATTTTTACCTTTTCTGTCTGTCTTTTATTTCTCTTTCTTAATCCCATCTTTCATTCCCAATCTTCATTTTGCTTTCTGTACAAGGCTTTAAACGAATGAAGTGGGGGTGGGAGAATTCAGGAAAGAGTCAATTTAAAAGCAGCAAGAGAAATGTCAAAGCTCCAGAGCAGAGCAAAATTGTGGGTAAAAATAAGCAGAGTGGGTCAGGAAGGGACAGAGAGAGTAACAAAGGTAATAGTGACTAAGATGACAACAGGGAAAAATAGAAAAAGTCAAAGCTAAAGGCACTATATCTGAATGTATGAAGCATTCGCAACAAAATAGATCAGTTAATAGTGCAGATAGTAATGAATAGGTTTGATCAAATAGCCTATGGGGATGGGGCACTAATGGGGGGTAAGAAGGTTATCCACCAGGGGAAGAGGTCGATAGCATCTCTGGGGAAATTGCCGCGGAGGTTTGGGGGGCGTTGTACCGTTAACGCCCCGGGAAGGCGCACACACGGCGATGACATCATCACCGCTCCGTGCTAAATCCTTTGCGCCCCATGGGGGGAATTGCCGGACACGTCCAATAGCATTCCTCCTCCATTGAGGGGCAGAAGGGGCAAATTCCAATCGGGGGCGAAACATCCAGGCCGGTCGATAAATGTCCCGGCCCTGGAAGATTACCGCCTCCAAAGAGTAGGAAAAATACGAGTAATCTTCAGGTTGGCAGACTGTAACTAGTGGAGTACGCAAGGATCAGTGCTTGGGCCCCAACTATTCACAATCTATATCAATGATTTGGATGAGGGGACCAAATTGTAATATATCCAAATTTGCTGATTTGTGGGAATGTAAATGGTGAGGCGAATGCAAAGAATCTTCAAGGTAATATCAATAGGCTAAATGAGTGGGCAAGAACATGTCAAATGGAATATAAAGTGGAGAAATGTGAAGTTATCCACTTTGGTAGGAAAAATAGAAAAGCAGAGTATTTTTTAAATGGTGAGAGATTGGGAAGTGTTGGTGTTCAGAGGGACCTGGGTGTCTTTGTCCATGAATCACTGAAAGTTAACATGCAGGTAAAGCAAGCAATTAAGAAAGCAAAAGGTATGTTGGGCTTTATTATGAGGATTTGCGTATAAGAGTAAAGACGTCTAACTATAATTATATAGGGTCCTGGAGAGACTACACCTAGGGGCCGAAATTCACCGTCCCTAAAGGACTTCTTCAGGCAGTGCCCCTGCGAGGTTTTCCAGTCAGTGCACGAACGCAACACCACTGGAGTTTTGGCCACGATCAGGTCCGTTTGGTAGGTAAATAGTTTTAGTAATTGTTTTGGCTCCATTAAACTTGCTGAGTGATACTCAGAGGTTTTCACAGACTTTTGTACAACTTTCAGGTCTGACTCTTTAGGAGGCCTGTAAGCCTCATTGTGGGCTACAGACCTGCTTGGCAGGGTGCACCCTGAGGATGGGAGGAGTGTTGGGAGGACGACACCTGGTACACCTGGTCAGAAACAGGGCGGCACGCAGGAGAAGGTGTCACCATCAGCGGCTTGCACAGAGGCAGCGGGCAAGTGAGGCAACAGCCATGGCTGCACAACGGAGAGAAGGGCGTGCAGATGTGTGCAGAGGTGCAGCAAGAGAGGGTGGCCCGGAGGGAGATGGCATCAGGAGGATGCTGACCCCCTCCCTCCAAATACTGGGAGAGGAGCCTTTCCAGCAAGAGCCTCCAGAGGAACCCGATAATGAGGAGAACCAGGGAGATGGCCAGTAGCCAGCGGCCAGGGAAGGTGGCCAACGCAGACATGGAGGACGGACGCCACACCCTCAAAGGGTCTACAGACCTCAGTTCTCCTTCCTCCAGTTCAGTGATGAGCAATGCCTGCGAAGGCTACGATTTCGGAAAGAAGTACTCAGGGAGCTCTGCACTGTCCTGCAAGAAGATCTGCAGCCTCAAACAAGACTCAGGACTGCCATTACTCTGTCGACCAAGGTCACCATCGCCTTGAATTTTTATGTTACGGTGTCTTTCCAGTATGCCATTGCAGACATTGGCAACATCTCACAATTCTTGGCACATCGATGCATCCGGCAGGTCACAGATGCACTGTACAGGAGAAGGGCCCAGTACATCTCCTTCCCGATGACAAGTAAAAACAGGTGGAGCGGCAGGCCAAATTTGCCCGAATGGCAGGCTTCCCGAAGGTGCAGGGTGCCAATGACTGCACACACGTTGGGCTGAGGGTGCCATATCATCACTCCGAGATCTTTGTCAACCGCAAAGGCTTCCACTCGCTGAATGTGCAGCTTGTGTGTGACCACCAGTGTCGTCCTGGCAATTGATGCAAGGTAACCAGGCAGCAGCCACGATTCATTCATTCTGTGCCAGACCAGTGTGCCCGCTGTCTTCACCGGCCCAAATCAGGATTGCGGCTGGCTGCTCACTTGGCTGCTCACTACACTGCGGAACCCCAGGACAGCGCCAGAGCATGCACACATGCACCCTTAAGCAGAGGTTCCGATGCCTGGACCGCTCTGGTGGCACCTTGCATTACTCTCCTCAATGGGTCTCCATAATTGTCGTGGTCTGCTGCATGCTGCACAACCTGGCCATCATGAGGGGACAGCCGCCGGAGATCGAGCTAGCAGTACCACCTGAGGAGGAGGAGGAGGAGGAGGAGGATCCCCATTGCCCCACAGCTAGGAGGCATCCCCATCGCAATCCTAGAAGGGAGGTGCAGCTGTGTCTCATAGCTGCTCGCTTCAGATGATCCCATCTACACATCACCCTTCAGGTCCCACTTTCAATGGCCACAGCAATGAGTGCCTGAATGCAGTATTGCCCACTTCCAAATGAAACCCCTGGCCAAATATATGTGCCAAAAATAAAGATTTATCAAATTATCCAAATCACTGCAAAAACAGAACATAAAGAACAACGAGCTTGAAATTCCAATGTCCCGGGTCCGTACGAAGTTTCTACGAACCCGGGAAGGCATCGGAAAAGCCGGTTTTCAGCGCGCAATGCATATGCGCTGAAAACTGGCTTTTCCAATCTGTCAAGTTTCTGGCTTGACAGATCTCGCGCATATCTGGAGCAAGGACACTTGCAAGGGCAAGATTTGCGATATTTACACATATCTTGCTCAGCAAATGTCCTCAAAAATCTTGCGCCTGAAAAAGCAGGCTTATAGCCTACTTTTACAGGCGCAAGTGTTTAAAAACATACATAAACATTAAAATTAAATTAAATAAACACATATCAAAACATATTTTATTGTTAAAAACCCTCCCCACCACAGTAAGTTTATTTTAAGGCATAATTAAAAAGTCGGGAAAAGATTTTTTTGTAAGAACTTTAATTTAAATGAATCTTAAATATGCAGTGTATTTTTCTATTTTTTATTAGTGTTTTGTGTGTTTGAGGAGTTCCCATTATTATGTATGAGAAAATACTGTACCTTGATTGGCTGCCCAGAGCCATGTGACTCCAGCTTCAGCATACGGATGTCCCAATGTGCATGCGCTCCGATGCGTAGGGAGTACGGAGTGAAGGCCTCAGGATCGGAAGTTCGAGCGGGTGCAGCACCTTCAGGTAAGTGCGCATTTCTTTTCCTTTTTTCAGTAGTTTGCCACAAGAAGACTTCGATCGGGATTTCTGGGCCATTATAATAATACTGTAATCATTTTTTACCCCTGTGCATCTCACTATAACACCTGTTACGCGTGACTACTCTAACACTACGCCTAACTGTCATCCCTGTGGCTGCATCATGGGCCGGGGAGGCTGCTGTGGTTGTTGTCTAGAAACTATAGCTGTCCTTCTAGGACGCCTTGGAACATCTCTGGACCTGGAAGGACCAGGTGCAGACTGGCCAGCACCCTCCTGGGAGGGTGCGTCCTCACATATATGGAGGTGCCTGGCACCTCCCCTGCAATCTCCCTCCATGCATTATGTACTGGCGGTCTGCCAAGTCTACCCACAGTATTCTTCTTCTGTCCTCCACACTGTCCATCAGTGTCTCCAGCTCCATATCAGTGAGCCTGTTGGCTCTCATTGTACCTCTTACACGATCCATCCTTCCAACCTCCTTCCAAACTCCTTCCCCCCTCAGGGCCTTGCTGCAAACTCTGGCCTTTAAAAAGGCCAGGGAGCAGCTGGTTCATTAGAAACCCTTACCTGCATGTTGAATTTCTCAGTGGTCATAACGCTCAAGACAGCCACACCGCTAAAAATACACTTTGGAAGGGTTCATTAGCGCTGGAACCCATTTTTTCACTTTTAGAGCTAAATGTGGGATGGCCCATCTACGAAAAAATTTCGGTGCTAATGGCCCCAAAAAGTTGGGGGAAGCACCAGCTTTCCAGCAGTACTGCATTTCGGGCTCCTGGAGTATTGTGTACAGTTTTGGTCTCCTTACCTAAGGAAGGATATACTTGCCATAGAGGAAGTACAATAAAGGTTCACCAGACTGATTTCTGGGATGGGGGGAATTGTCCTATGAGGAGAGATTGAGTAGACTAGGCCTAAATTCCCTAGAGTTTGGAAGAATAAGGGGTGATCGCATTGCAATATACAAAATTCTTACAGGGCTTGACAGAGAGCTCCAGGAAGGATGTTTCCCCTGGCTGTGGAGTCTAGAACCAGGGGTCACCGTCTCAGAATAAGGGGTCGGCCATTTAGGACTGAGATGAGAAGAAATTTTTTCACTCAGAGGTTGGTGAATCTTTGGAATTCTCTACCCCACAGAGTTGTGGAAGCTCAGTCGTTGAGTATATTCAAGACTGAGATCAATAGATTTTTGAATATTAAGAAAATCAAGGGATATGGGAACAGTGCAGGAAAGTGGAGTTGAGGTAGAAGATCAGCCATGATCTCATTGAATGACAGAGCAGGCTCGAGAGGCCGATGGTCTACTCCTGCTCCTACTTCTTATGTTCTTAAATCTAAATTTATACTTCCTGGTTTATACTTCCTGGCTTAGTCTGCATGGTTCAGTGAACATTTTTCAATCTGACTGGTTGAAGAGCCTTGCTGTAGCTTTACCTACTCACACATGCCAAACATTCTTGTGGAGGGCACCGTGCTGGATCAGATGCCCGATGAACGCAAGTCTACTTTCAAAGGCCCACAAAATTTCTGTGGGTAGCTGTCAGCGTGGTGAACATGTTCCTTCGTCGCTTATCACAAAATTTGGGCCAATAATAACTTATACATTTTTGATGGCAGCTATAATGAATATTATGGGTAATTTGCCACTTTCCACAGGTGTTTAGTTGCCAAATTGAAAATCCGATTTCAAAATGAAATGTTTTGATTATATCACACAAAAAATATTATTTTCTACTTAGCTAACTGAAATCAGTGACTCACTGCAACCAAAAATATTAAAAACCAAGGCCCTGAACTTGGTGGATTCACCGCTCGCTGCCGCCTGCTGCTGCTGAGTTTTCTGGGCGATCTTCCCTTGGTGCCAGTTTCGTGGAGGCTTCCCAAGGGAAGACCGCTGGGAACTGCCCGCTGACATCTACTAGCGCGCAACTGACATAAGTGTCCTCCCTCCCGCCGAGCTGCCAGTTTGCTCCGGGCGGGAGTCAGCGGCAGCAGGGAGAAGGCTGGTGGCCACTGAAGATTTTTCAGTGTTTTTTTATTTGTGTACATTTTTATTTTTATGTGTTTCCCCCCCACTCCCTGGGCCCGACTCAATCCTCGGCGGTATTTTACCGAGGATTGCATTTGCCGGCGAGATTGGGAGCTGCCGCCCAGATTCATTGCATAAGTCATATAAAGAAATTCAGGCACTGCTTTAAGAGCAGACAATTACCTTTTAACAGCTGGTGGTGGCCAATAACCTTTGACCTTGGCACTGTCTTAAGAATATAAGAAATAGGTGCAGGAGTAGGCCATTTGACCCCTCGAACCTGCTCCGCCATTCAATAAGATCATGGCTGATATGATCTTGGCCTCAACTCCATTTTCCTGCCCACTCCCCATAACCCTTGATTCCCTTATCATTCAAGAATCCATCTATCTCCCTTAAATATATTCAGTGGCCCAGCTTCCACAGCTCTCTGGGGTAGAGAATTCCAAAGATTCATAACCCTCTGAGAGAAGAAATTCCTCCTCATCTCGTTTTAAATGGACGAACCCTATTCTGAAAATAATTCTAGATCCCTCCCATGAGGGGAAACATCCTCTCTGCATCTACCCTGTCAAGCCCCCTCAGAATCTTATACGTTTCAATAAGATCACCTTTCATTCATCTAAACTCCAATGAGTATAGGCCCAACCTACTCAACCTTTCTTCATAAGACAAACCCTTCATAGGAATCAACCTCGTAGTTGTCTCACCAATAACCTGTACAGTTGCAGCAGGAATTCTCTACTTTTATACTCCATCCCCCTTGCAATAAGGACCAACATTCCATTTGTCTTCCTAATTATTTGCTGTACCTGCATGCTAACTTTTTGTGTTTCATGTGCAAGGACCCCCCGATCCCTCTGTACTTCAGCATTTTGTAATCTCTTCACATTTAAATAATAATTTGCTTTTTTATTTTTCCTACCAAAGTGGATAACCTCACACTATACTTCATCTGCCAAATGTTTGCCCACTCACTTAGCCTATCCATATCCCTTTGCAGATTCTTTGCGTCCTCCTCACTACTTGCTTTCCCATCTATCTTTGCATCATCAGCAAATTTGGCTACATTACACTTGGTCTCTTCATCCAAGTCATTAATATAGATTGTAAGTAGTTGAGGCCCCAGCACTGATCCTTGTGGCACCCACTAGTTACCTTTTGCCATTCAGAAAATGATCCATTTTTCCTGACTCTCTGTTTTCTGTTAGTTAGCCAATCCTCTATCCATGCTAATATATTACCCCCAACTAAGTGAGCTCTTATCTTGTGCAGTAACCTTTTATGTGGCACCTTATCGAATGTCTTCTGGAAATCCAAATACACAACCTCTACTGGTTCCCCTTTATCCACTCTGCTCGTTACATCCTCAAAGAACTCCAGCAAATTTGTCAGACATGATTCCCATTTCATAAAACCATGCTGACTCTGCCTGACTGCATTATGATTTACTAAATGTCCTGCTACTGCTTCCTTAATAATGGGCTCCAGCATTTTCCCCAAGGACAGATGTTAGGCTAACTGGTCTATAGTTTCCTGCTTTCTGTCTCCCTCCTTTCTTAAATAGGGGCATTACATTTGTGGTTTTCCAATCCACTGGGACCTCTCCAGAATCCAGGGAACTTTGGTAGATTGAAACCAATGCATCCATATCTCTCCAGCCATTTCTTTTAAGATCCTAGGATGCAGGCCATCAGGTCCAGGGAACTTGTCCACCTTTAGTCCCAGTAATTTGTCTAGTACTTTTTCTATAGTGATAGTCTCAGGGTGTTAGAACTTTGGGACATTTCTGAGATCATAGAATCATAGAAATTTACAGCAGGGAAAGAGACCATTTAGGCCTAATCCCACTTTCCAGCTCTTGGTCCGTAGCCCTGCAGGTTATGGCACTTCAAGTGAGCATCTGAGTACTTTTTAAATGTGGTGAGGGTTTCTGCCTCTACCACCCTTTCAGGCAGTGAGTTCCAGACCCCCACCACCCTCTGGGTGAAGAAATTTCCCCCTCATATCTCCTCTCAACCTCCTAGCAGTTACTTTAAATCTATGCCCCCTGGTTGTTGACCCCCCTCTGCTAAGGGAAATAGGTTCTGCCTATCTACTCTATCTAGGCCCCTCATATTTTATACAACTCAATCAGGTCTCTTCTCAGCCTCCTCTGTTCCAAAGAAAACAAACCCAGCCTAACTACTGTCGATCGCCTAGATGAGTCGGAGAGGAATTTTCCCAGATTTATTCTCCCTAAATTGGCCTGGGTTTTTAATCTGATTTTTGCCTCTCCCAGGAGATCACAGGTTGGGGTGGAGTGTAGATGTTTTCAGTATAAGGGGTGTCGCAGTTGTGTGAGGCGGCCTGGTTGGGCTGGTTGCTCTTTGCCTTTCTGTCATCGTTCATAGATTTATATGTAACCGTGTGGCTCTTTGTCGGCTGGCGTGGACACGATGGGCCGAAATGGCCTTCTTCTGCGTTGTAAATTTCTATGTTTCTATATTTCTATCTAATCTTTCCTCATAACTAAAAATCTCCAGTCGAGGCAAATCTCCTCTGTACCCTCTCTAGTGCAGTCACATCGTTCCTGTAATGTGGTGACCAGAACTGCTGCAGTACTCTAGTTGTGGCCTAACTAGTGTTTTATCAGTGTAGCTATTTGTACTGCACTTTTTTTGACAGACATTTAAGCCCAGTCCCCCTGTCAAGCTCTGCCCCCTGGCCCCGAATCATTTCCTCCACATGGTGCCGAGAAGCAGGACCTGAGGCCCGAGACTCCGCTGAGGTCCCGACTCTCTTCCCTCGCCCAGGCCCCGACCCAAACTTTCCCCCCGCACCACCCCCCCCCCACTTCACCGACTCTCCACCGCCCCCCCACCCCCCGACTCTCTCCACCACAACTCTCTTCCCCTGCTCAGGCCCCAACCCTGACTCTCTCCCCCCCCCCCCCCCCCCCCCACCGACTCTCTCCCTCCCAACTCTCTTCCCCCGCTCAGTCCCTGGCCCCGACTCTCTCCCTCGCTCCGACCCCGACCCCTCTTGTGGGGCCGAGAGCGCCAGTAAGTGGCCGAGAGGGCCTGTGGGCGGCCAAGAGCGGCGCCGTGTGGCCAAGAGGTCCGGCGAGCAGCACCGGGGGGGGGCCAAGAGCGGCGGCGGCGGGCAGAGAAGCGGCAGGGGGCCGAGAGGGACGTGGAAGAGAGGGAGAGACTGGGGGAGGGAGAGACTGGGAGAGAGAGACTAGGAGAGAAGGAGGGAGAGAGAGAGAGAGGCTAGGGGGAACATGAGAGACTGCGAGAGAGAGAGCTTGGGGGAGAGACACAGGTGGGGAGTGGGGGGAGAGACACGGGTGGGGGAGTGGGGTGGATCGGAGAGGAGAGAGGGAACTCAGGGAAGACGGATCTCATTCTTCCAACCCCCTACAAGGGACATAATTGGAGTGGATGATATCCAGAAGTCACAATACTGTCACTATTCATTTTATACCCAATAAACCTGTTAACAATCCATACACAATGCCTGCCCCATCTATGGTTGGGGGGTGGGGGGGATGATGAGCTTGCGCTGGGTTAAGGCACTTGCACTGGGGGAGGGAGGCACTTGGACTGGGGTAAGGCACTTTGGCTGGGGAAAGGTGCACTTGGACTGGGGTTAGGCACTTCGGCTGGGGGAGGCATACACTTGAAATGGGGTAAGGTACTTCGGCTGGGGGAGGCATGCACTTGGATTGATGTAAGGTACTTTGGCTGGCCCTTGATTTCTTCTGGGGAGCTCTGTCCTCTGTCGCTTCAGGAAGTCAAAGTGGATCGAGTTACAATTTACAAAGTCAGTGAGACCTTGGGATGGGCGGTTCCAGTTACACATTCCTGTGAAACTTCAGAGTGTGGCTTATCCTCAACGGGGAACAGTCATAGACAAAGGGTGGAGCATGGTGGCCATTTTTGCAGTACAAATAAGCGCATCCCAGTTTTATACAGTTCAAGCATAATCTCCCTGCTCTTGTATTCTATGCCTTGGCTACTAAAGGCAAGATGTGACAAGTCGTACATAAATGCAAATTGATTCTTTCAAAAGTTGCATCTGACTTCTCTGCTTGCTCCTAACTAATTTTCTCTCGTAATTAAACTCTTCACCTTGGTGAAATATTCAGATAAAATCTTTCACTATCTTGGGAACACTAATTCAGTTATGTTGAAGACACTTTTTCAAAGAGAACACACCCTAACTCCTTAACCTTTCCTCACAACTTAAATTTCTGATACTCAGAATTATCTCTATAGTTCATCTTTGTACTCCACCCCAGGCAAAGTTCTATTCTCTCTGTAATTATGAGATGATTTTCTGAGTTCATGCTACCGACGAGGAGCATATGCTGCCCTACCATTCTCTAAGTGAAAGGGGATGGGTAAAAAAAAACACCCCTTAGTCCGCAGCAGGTCCTGAAGAATATCCAGCAGAGCAGGCCCGGCTCCTACTCCTCTCATTCCACTGTAATTTCGGCAATGGGGGCTGAAACAGGCAGTTGACTTCTCTTTTAAATATGGAAGGTGGTTGCTAGGAACAGCTGATCAATGGCTAGACCCAATATCAGGTTAGACGTCTTTCAGGTGACCTTTTTGCATGGAATGTTGGTTCCTGAAATTGACACTGTTATGCCCTTCTTATGAAAGGAAAGAAAAACTTGCATTGATATAGCGCCTTTCACAGCCCGAAGTGCTTTGTAGCCAATAAAGTGTTTTTTTGAACTGTAGTCATTGTTATAATGTAGGAAATGTGGCAACCAATTTGCACACAGCAAGATCCCACATACAGCAATGTGATAATGACCAGATAATCTGTTTTGGTTTGTTGATTGAGAGATAATATTGGCCAGCTCTCCTACTCTTCTTCAAAATAGTACCATGGGATCTTTTACATCCAACCGAGAGAGCGGGTGGGGCCTCAGTTTAATGTCTCATCTGAAAGATGGCACTCCCTCACTATAGCATTGGAGTGTGCTCTAGTCTCTGGAGTGGGACTTGAATCCACAACCTTCTGACTCAGAGACAAGGGTGCTACCAACTGAGCCAATGGCTGACATTGCCCATAAAACAGGCATGAGATCCAAATTCTAGCCAAGTATCTAGAAGTGCACACATTCATCATAGGAAGGTTATTATTAAATCATTAATAATGATTGTTATAGACATCAGAAACTCATAAGCTGCTTATGGGATTATTTTACAAGTGAGCACTCCTAGCATGGAGCTTTGCTCAGTGCAATGCCAGCACACCTGATTTATAGCCGCCAATATTCTGGTCATTAAAATTAATAACCAAAAATCTGGAAGGGATGTGAATTGGGTGCGCCACTCTTGCACCTAACTACCCACTCACCAACCGAGGCTTTGCGCTGGCTGTGCTAACTCAGGAACAAAGCATGATTGTTTTATACATTTTATAAGTAACTTTCTCATGTCGATGATTTATAACTATAGAATTCTGAGGCAGGAACAGTATAGAGTATGGAACTAACAAAGTCTTTCTATACAAATATGAATAGCACTGTGCATGATGGAAGATACTAAAGTCTGGTCTGAGTAGGATCAGCTGTCCGTCTGCTAGCGGCTGTTATCACTGTTATTTCACTTGTTGGGACTTATTGTTGATGTCAGTACTTTAATGGCCCTGAATTCGTGCCTCTACGGGTGCATATGAGGTGCTGCGCATGTTCCGGGTTTAGGCATGCGAAGCGCATGTGTCTAAACCCGGAAATTGCGATCTTTCAAGAATCCTCTTGACAGATTGCATGCATGTGAAAGTAAAAGGCCTCCGCGGGAGGAGAGTTGCCCAACTCCTGCCCAGTGAATGCCCTTTAAATACTTAAGACTAATAAAAGCGGCCTGCTTTTATCCGCATAAGACTTTTAAAGCACAAAATATTTTTTTTCAACAATTTAAACATTTCAAATCCTATTAAATAAGCTAAGTTTATTTTAGACCCTTTAAAATATGTACATTTATTTTTCAAAAAATAAAATGTTTGTTTTAAATAATTAACTAAATTCCATTTTGATTAATTTTGAATATGTAATGTTTTTAATAAAAAATTATCTCGAGTGTTTGTGTGTTTTTGGGGGTATTCCCATTCATACTTATGGTGCACCATAAGTATGAATGGGAATACTCCTACACTAATAGCCTGGGCCTGCCCACGTGATCCCTGTGATGCGTACGAAGTGCTTATGCTGCTGGGATACATGGGCCTCTACGCAGGCCTTCGCGTAGAGGCCCAGGACCAGAAGTCTCCGAAACTCCGAGAACAACAGGTACTTTCGGAGAAATCTTTGCGGTCCGACCGCAAATTCTGGACCATTGCGTTTTAACTATAGCTCAACTTGTTGCATGTTGAATGGACAGTGACAGGTTTCTATCCCCTGAGGTGAAATGTTTTCAGAAAGTCTAAATGTACAGCCTGTGACAGGTAATCCTATGGGGAAAAAGTCAGAAATTGCTGGGATTACACAACCGGTTTGTCAGAAATGAAAAGAGTAAAGACAGGTTAATGTTTTGAGTAAATACTTGTGTCAGAGCATTGCGGTCTAAAGAGGGATCGACACCTGAAATGTTAACTGATCTTTTCTGGAATACTGATGGTATTAAATTCAAACAGATGGACAGCATTACCACAAGGCTGTGCCTCTCCCACTGGAATAGTAGGTTGGTAATAATATACTAAATAGGAAGCAGACTGATTGCTTCAATCTATCAGATTCCAATATTAGGCATTTTGTTTAACTTGTGGCAGGTAGATGGATGAGCAGAAAACTAGAATTCCCCCTCTGATCCTACCATGAGTGTTGTTACATTCAGTAGATCCCAGAATGGCTGCAGTCGGAGTCATGGCAGTAACCACATAAAATGAATAAAATATATTTTTTTATTAATATCTGGGATGTGAGCGTCGTTGGCAGCATTTATTGCCCATCATAATTGCCCTTGAAAAGGTGGTGGTGAGCTGCCTTCTTGAAACGCTGCAGTCCATATGGTGAAGGTGCTTCCACAGTGCTGTCAGGGAGGGAGTTCCAGGATTACGATCCAGCGATGCTGAAGGAACAGCGGTGATATATTTCCAAGTCAGGATGTTGTGTAACTTGGTGGTGAACTTGCAAGTGATGGTACTCCAATGCAGCTACTGCCCTTGTCTTTCTCGGTGGTAGGCTTTCTCCTGGATGGTGTTGAGCTTCCTGAGTGTTGTGGGAGCTGCACTCATCTAGGCAAGTGTCAGCTGTGGCTCAGTGGGTAGCACACTCGCCTCTGAGTTAGAAGGTTATGGGTTCAAGTCCCATTCCAGCACATAAATCTAGGCTGACACTCCAGTGTAGCACTAAGGGAGTGCTGCACTGTCGGCGGTGCCGTCTCTCGGATGAGACGTTAACCCCTCTCAGGTGGACGTAAAAGATCCCTTGGCATTATTTCGAAGAAGAATAGGAGAGTTATCCCTGTTGTCCTGGACAATATTTATCCCTCAATCAACGTAACAAAAACAGATTATCTGGTCATTATCATATTGCTGTTTGTGGAAGTTTGCTGTGCGCAAGTTGGCTGCCTTGTTTCCCACATTACAACAGTGACTACACTCCAAAAGTACTTCATTGGCTGTAAAGTGCTTTGAGACATCCAGTGGTCGTGAAAGGCGCTATATAAATGCAAGACCTTCTTTTTAAAGGTCGTGGGTGTGGGAGTTGCTGCCGAAGAAGCCTTGGTGAGTTGCTGCAGTGCACCTTGTAGATGGAACGTTGAACCGCTGGTGGAGGAAGTGAATGTTTAAAGTGGTGGATGAGGTGCCAATCAAGTAGGCTGCTTTGTCCTAGATGGTGTTTGTTATGTATTGAATAAAGAATCTGACCAGATACTGTAAGCTCAAAGTAATGTGTGGCCGTAGTCCTTTATTACAGATCTCCAGAGTGCCTCTCCAGCCTATGAGGTCTCCTTATATACCTGTGCTCCCAAGGGATTGTGGGATCCCTTGAGATTCAAGGGGATGAGCCCTCTGGTGGTTAAACATCGTATGTACATGTTTACATATATAACAACACCCCCCCACCCCCTCAACCCCCAGCCCAAGTCAATAGTGTAACTATTTACAATGTGAGTTGATCTGGGGCTTTCCTTTCCCTGATTGATCGTCTTGGTGCAAATGCTGGTTTTGGTGAGTCGTTTGCTGGGTCCTTGCTGGGCTGTTGCGCAGCTGGCCTTGCAGGGCTGCTGGGTGTGGTGAGTCCTGCTGGGCTGCTGCAGGTGATGGGTTCTGCTTCGTGGTCAACCGTTGAGTCGGTTGCCACTTGTGTGTGTGTGTTGGGGGGTCAAAAAAGGTAGAGTCTATTGTGGGTCTGTTCTGGATAGTCTGTGAATCTTAGTTTGATTTGGTCCAAGTGTTTCCTGTAGGTGAGTCCATTTGAAAGTTTAACCTGAAACACCCTACTCCCCTCTTTTTGGCCATGACAGTGCCAGGAAGCCATTTGGGGCCTTGTCCATAGTTTAGCACACAAACAGAATCATTAATCTCAATTTTGCGGGACACATTTGCGCGATCATGATATGTATTCTGTTGAAGCCGCCTGTCCTCTACCTGTTCGTGTAGATCAGGTTGGACTAACGAGAGTCTTGTCTTTAGTGCCCTTTTCATGAGCAGTTCAGCAAGGGGAACCCCAGTGAGCGAGTGGGGTCTTGTGCAGTAATTAAGCAGGACTCGGGATAGGCGAGTCTGCAGTGAGCCTTCAGTTACCCACTTCAAGCTCTGCTTGATTGTTTGCACTGCTCGCTCTACCTGACCTTTGGACGCTGGTTTGAACAGGGCCGAAGTGACATGTTTGATCCTATTGAGGGTCATGAACTCTTTGAACTCGGCACTGGTGAAGCACGGCCCATTGTCACTTACAAGGATATCAGGCAGGCCGTGCATGGCAAACATGACCCGCAAATTTTCAGTGATGGCAGCGGATGTGCTTGCCGACATTATCTCACATTCAATCCATTTGGAATATGCATCGACAACCACAAGGAACATTTTTCCCAAGAATGGGCCTGTGTAGTCGACATGGACCCTGGACCACGGTTTGGGGGGCCAGGACCATAAACTTAATGGCGGCTCCCTGGGTGCATTGATTAACTGGGAGCATGTGTTACATTTGTGCACACAGAACTCTCAGTCCGCATCGATATCGGGCCACCACACGTGGGATCTGGCTATCGCTTTCATCATTACAATGGGTGGGTACTGTGGAGGTCACTAATGAAAGAGTCCCTGTCCTTTTTAGGCACCACTACCCGATTACCTCACAGGAGGCAGGCTGCCTGTATGGACATTTCAGCTCTGCGCCGCTGGTACGGCTTTATTTCATCCTGCATCTCCAACATAGAAACATAGAAAATAGGTTCAGGAGTAGGCCATTCGGCCCTTCGAGCCTGCAACACCATTCAATAAGATCATGGCTGTTCATTCCCTCAGTATCCGTTTCCTGCTTTCTCTCCATACCCCTTGATCCCCTTAGCCGTAAGAGCCATATCTAACTCCCTCTTGAATATATCCAATGAACTGACATCTGCGGCAGGGAATTCCACAGGTTAACAACTCTTTAAGTGAAGAAGTTTCTCCTCATCTCAGTCCTAAATGGCCTATCCCTTATCCTAAGACTGTGTCCCCTGGTTCTGGACTTCCCGAACATCGGTAACATTCTACCTGCATCTAACCTGTCCTGTCCCATCTGAATCTTATATGTTTCTATGATATACCCTCTCATCCTTCTAAACTCCAATGTATAAAGGCCCAGTTGATCCAGTCTCTCCTCATATGTCAGTCCTGCCATCCCGGGAATCAGTCTGGTGAACCTTCGCTGCACTCCCTCAATAGCAAGAACACCCTTCCTCAGATTAGGAGACCAAAACTGAACACAATATTCCAGGTGAGGCCTCACCAAGGCCCTGTACAACTGCAGTAAGACCTCCCTGCTCCTATACTCAAATCCCCTAGCTATGAAGGCCAACATACCATTTGCCTTCTTCACCGCCTGCTGTACCTGTATGCCAACTTTTAATGACTGATCAACCATGACACCCAGGTCTCGTTGCACCTCCCCTTTTCCTAATCTGCCACCATTCAGATAATATTCTGTCTTCGCATTTTTGCCCCTAAAGTGGATAACCTCACATTTATCCACATTATACTGCATCTGCCATGCAGTTGCCCACTCACCTAACCTGTCCAAGTCACCCTGCAGCCTCTTAGCGTCCCCCTCACAGCTCATACTGCCAACCAGTTTAGTGTCATCTGCAAACTTGGAGATATTACACTTAATTCCTTCATCCAAATCATTGATGTAGATTGTAAAGAGTTGGGGTCCCAGCACTGAGCCCTGCGGCACTCCACGAGTCACTGCTTGCCATTCTGAAAAGGACTCGTTTATCCCGACTCTCTGCTTCCTGTCTGCCAACCAGTTCTCCATCCACGTCAGTATATTACCCCCAATACCATGTGCTTTGATTTTGCACACCAATCTCTTGTGTGGGACCTTGTCAAAAGCCTTTTGAAAGTCCAAATACACCACATCCACTGGTTTTCCCTTGTCCACTCTACTAGTTACATTCTCAAAAAATTCCAGAAGATTTGTCAAGCATGATTTCCCCTTCATAAATCCATGCTGAAGTGGACCGATCCTATCACCGCTTTCCAAATGCGCTGCTATTTCATCCTTAATAATTGATTCCAACATTTTCCCCACGACTGATGTCAGGCTAACTGGTCTATAATTACCCGCTTTCTCTCTCCCTCCCTTTTTAAAAAGTGGTGTTACATTAGCTACCCTCTAGTCCATAGGAACTGATCCAGAGTCGATAGACTGTTGGAAAATGATCACCAATGCATCCACTATTTCTAGGGCCACTTCCTTAAGTACTCTGGGATGCAGACTATCAGGCCCCGGGGATTTATCGGCCTTCAATCCCATCAATTTCCCCAACACAATTTCCCGCCTAATAAGGATATCCTTCAGTTCCTCCTTCTCACTAGACCCTCGGTCTCTAGTGCAGCTGGAAGGTTATTTGTGTCTTCCTTCATGAAGACAGAACCAAAGTATTTGTTCAATTGGTCTGCCATTTCTTTGTTCCCCATTATAAATTCACCTGAATCTGACTGCAAGGGACCTACGTTTGTCTTCACTAATCTTTTTCTCTTCACATATCTATCAAAGCTTTTACAGTCAGTTTTTATGTTCCCAGCAAGCTTCTTCGCATACTCTATTTTCCCCCTCCTAATTAAACCCTTTGTCCTCCTCTGCTGAATTCTAAATTTCTCCCAGTCCTCAGGTTTGTTGCTTTTTCTGGCCAATTTATATGCCTCTTCCTTGGATTTAACACTATCCTTAACATCCCTTGTTAGCCACGGTTGAGCCACCTTCCCCGTTTTATTTTTACTCCAGACAGGGATGAACAATTGCTGAAGTTCATCCATGCGATCCTTAAATGTTTGCCATTGCCTATCCACCGTCAACCCTTTAACTATCATTTGCCAGTCTATTCTAGCCAATTCACACCTCAAACCATCAAAGTTGTCTTTCCTTAAGTTCAGGACCCTAGTTTCTGAATTAACTGTGTCACTCTGCATCTTAATAAAGAATTCTACCATGTTATTGTCACTCTTTCCCCAAGGGGCCTCGCACAACAAGATTGCTAATTAATCCTTTCTCATTATACATCATCCAGTCTAGGATGGCCAGCTCCCTAGTTGGTTCCTCGACATATTGGTCTAGAAAACCATCCCTAATATACTCTAGGAAATCCTCCTCCACCGCATTGCTACCAGTTTGGTTAGCCCAATCAATATGTAGATTAAAGTCACCCATGATAACTGCTGTACCTTTATTGCACACATCCCTAATTTCTTTTTTGATGCTGTCCCCAACCTTACTACTACTGTTTTGTGGTCTGTACACAACTTCCACTAACGTTTTCTGCCCCTTGGTAATCCGTAGCTCCACCCATACCAATTCCACATCATCCTTTCTTACTATTGCATTAATTTCCTCTTTAACCAGCAATGCCACCCTGCCTCCTTTTCCTTTCTGTGTATCCTTCCTAAATGTTGAATACCCCTGGATGTTGAGTTCTCAGCCTTGGTCACCCTGGAGCCAGGTCTCCGTGATGCCAATTACATCATACCCGTTAATTGCTATCTGCGCAGTTAATTCGTCCACCTTATTCCGAATACTCCTCGCATTGAGGCACAAAGCCTTCAGGCTTGTTTTTTTTAACACACTTTGCCCTTTTAGAATTTTGGTGTAATGTGGCCCTTTTTGCTTTTTGCGTTAGGTTTCTCTGCCCTCCACTTTTACTTTTCTTCTTTCTATCTTTTGCTTCTGCCCCCATTCTACTTCCCTCTGTCTCCCTGCATAGGTTCCCATCCCCCTGCCATATTAGTTTAACTCCTCTCCAACAGCACTAGCAAACACTCCCCCTAGGACATTGGTTCCGGTCCTGCCCAGGTGCAGACCGTCCGGTTTGTACTGGTCCCACCTCCCCCAGAACCGGTTCCAATGTCCCAGGCATTTGAATCCCTCCCTTGTGTACCACGCCTCAAGCCACATATTCATCTGAGCTATCCTGCGATTTCTACTCTGACTAGCATGTGGCACTGGTAGAAATCCTGAGATTACTACTTTTGAGGTCCTACTTTTTAATTTAACTCCTAGCTCCCTAAATTCATCTTGTAGGGCCTCATCCCGTTTTTTACCTATATCGCTGGTACCTATATGCACCACGACAACTGGTTGTTCACGCTCCCTTTTCAGAATGCCCTGCACCCGCTCCGAGACATCCTTGACCCTTGCACCAGGGAGGCAACATACTATCCTGGAGTCTCGGTTGCGGCCACAGAAACGTCTATCTATTCCCCTTACAATTGAATCCCCTATCACTATAGCTCTCCCACTTTTTTCCTGCCCTCCTGTGCAGCAGAGCCACCCACGGTGCCATGAACTTGGCTGCTGCTGCCCTCCCCTGATGAGTCATCCCCCTCAACAGTACCCAAAGCGGTGTATCTGTTTTGCAGGGGGATAACTGCAGGGGACCCCTGCACTACCTTCCTTGCACTGCTCTTCCTGTTGGTCATCCATTCCCTATCTGGCTGTGTACCCTTTATCTGCGGTAAGACCAACTCACTAAATGTACTATTCACATCATTCTCAGCATCGTGGATGCTCCAGAATTCATCCACCCGCAGCTCCAGTGCCGCAATGCGGTCCATGAGGAGCTGCAGGCGGATGCACTTCCCGCACACGTAGTCATCAGGGACACCGGAAGCGTCCCTGACTTCCCACATAGTACAGGAGGAGCATAACACATGTCCGAGTTATCCTGCCATGCATTAACCTTTAGATAAACTTAAATTAGCAACAACAATGCTAAAGGTTATTTACTGATATAGAAAAGAAAAAGAAAAACTACTTACCAATCACCAGCCCATCACTTACCTCCTTGGTTGTGACGTCACCTTTCGATTTCTTTCTACTTCTTTTTTGCTTTCTCTGCCTGCTGCAGCTGCACGAGCATGCCTCTTGTAGGCCTCACCACGCTGCCGCTCCGCCTCCCTACTCCCTGCTGGGCCTCCTCTCCGACGTTGGGCCTCTTGTAGGCCTCACCATGCTGCCGCTCCGCCTCCCTACTCCCTGCTGGGCCTCCTCTCCGACGTTGGGCCTCTTGTAGGCCTCACCACGCTGCCGCTCCGCCTCCCTACTCCCTGCTGGGCCTCCTCTCCGACGTTGGGCCTCTTGTAGGCCTCACCACGCTGCCGCTCCGCCTCCCAACTCCCTGCTGGGCCTCCTCTCCGATGTTGGGCCTCTTGTAGGCCTCACCACGCTGCCGCTCCGCCTCCCAACTCCCTGCTGGGCCTCCTCTCCGACGTTGGGCCTCTTGTAGGCCTCACCACGCTGCCGCTCCGCCTCCCTACTCCCTGCTGGGCCTCCTCTCCGACGTTGGGCCTCTTGTAGGCCTCACCACGCTGCCGCTCCGCCTCCCTACTCCCTGCTGGGCCTCCTCTCCGACGTTGGGCCTCTTGTAGGCCTCACCACGCTGCCGCTCCGCCTCCCAACTCCCTGCTGGGCCTCCTCTCCGACGTTGGGCCTCTTGTAGGCCTCACCACGCTGCCGCTCCGCCTCCCAACTCCCTGCTGGGCCTCCTCTCCGACGTTGGGCCTCTTGTAGGCCTCACCACGCTGCCGCTCGCCTCCCTACTCCCTGCTGGGCCTCCTCTCCGATGTTGGGCCTCTTGTAGGCCTCACCACGCTGCCGCTCCGCCTCCCTACTCCCTGCTGGGCCTCCTCTCCGACGTTGGGCCTCTTGTAGGCCTCACCACGCTGCCGCTCTGCCTCCCTACTCCCTGCTGGGCCTCCTCTCCGACGTTGGGCCTCTTGTAGGCCTCACCACGCTGCCGCTCCGCCTCCCAACTCCCTAACAGGACACTAGACCAACTCCCGTGGAGCACACAGTTTTTTACAAAGGACAGTAAGGTGTCCTGGCTCATCCAGGTTCTAATCTGTCGGGTGGTAACAGGTGATTGCTCACTTTTGAATGCTTCCATTACCATAACTAAATCTGCGGGCTGCGCCATCTCCACCCCCGTGATGGGCAATGGCAGCCTACTGAGAGTATCGGCACAGTTTTCTGTGCCTGGCCTGTGGCGGATGGTGTAGTTGTATGCGGACAGCGTTATCGCCCATCTCTGGATGCGGGCCGGTGCATTCATGTTTATCCCCTTACTTTCAGAAAAGAGGGATATAACTGGCTTATGGTCAGTTTCCAATTCAAATTTGAGCCCAAACAGATATTGATGCATTTTCTTTACCCCATAAACACATGCTAATGCTTTTTTTTCGATCATGCTGTAGGCCCTCTCAGCCTTAGACAGAATTCTGGATACAAAAGCAACCGGTTGCAATTTCCCTGATTCATTAGCTTGTTGCAATACACACCTTACACCGTATGACGACGCATCACATGCTGGTGCCAAACGCTTAGATGGATCATACAACACAAGCAATTTGTTTGAGCGTAACAGTTTTCTAGCTTTCTCAAAGGCATTTTCTTGGCTTTTACCCCATACCCATTCATCTCCTTTACACAATAAGGCATGCAGTGGTTCTAACAGTGTGCTAAGACCCAGTAAAAAGTTACCAAAGTAGTTCAGGAGTCCAAGAAACGACCGCAGCTCCATCAAGTTCTGTGGTCTCGGTGTGTTCTTGAATGCCTCCGTCTTCGAATCGGTGGGCCTGATGCCGTCCGCCGCGATTCTTCTCCCCAGGAACTCAACTTCAGGCGCCAGGAAAACGCACTTCGAATATTTTAACCTGAGCCCCACACGATTAAGCCGACTAAGAACCGCCTCTAGGTCCTGCAGATGCTCGACGGTGTCCCGACCTGTGACCAAGATGTCGTTCTGGAAGACCATGGTGCGCGGGACCGACTTCAGCAAGCTTTCCATGTTCCTCTGGAATATCGCCGCGGCTGATCGAATCCCAAACAGGCATCTGTTATAAATGAAGAGATCTTTGTGCGTGTTGATGCAGGTGAGGCCCTTCGATGATTCCTCCAGCTCCTGAGTCATGTAGGCCGAGGTCAAATCCAGCTTCGTGAACGTTTTTCCTCCTGTCAGCGTCGCAAATATGTCATCTGCTTTTGGTGGCGGGTATTGATCCTGCAGGGAGAAATGATTAATAGTTACTTTGTAATCGCCACAGATTCTGATGGTGCCGTCTTCCTTGAGGACTGGAACAATCGGACTGGCCCACTCATTGAATTCGATCGGCGAAATGATGCCCTCTCATTGCAGCCGGTCCAGCTCGATCTCCACCCTCTCGCCTTGTGATGGATGGGTCGTGCCCCCGGAATCAAGTGGATCTGCACTTTTGCTCCTTGGAACTTCCCGATACCCAATTCGAACAGCGAGGGGAACTTGTTTAAGACCTGGGCACATGAAGTGTCGTCGACGGACGAGAGCACTCTGACTTCGTCCCAATTCCAAAGTATCTTTCCCAGCCAGCTCCTGCCGAACAGCGTGAGGCCATCGCCCGGTACCACCCAGAGTGGTCATTTGTGCACTGCTCTATCGTAGGAGACCTTTACAGTAGCACTGCCGATTACGGGAATCAGTTCCTTTGGATACGTTTTCAGTTTGGTACGAATTGGAGTCAGGAGGCCTTGCTGCACCACAGTTTATCAAAAGTCTTTTTGCTCATTATGGACTGGCTCACACCTGTGTCCAGCTCCATTGACACCGGGAGTCCATTTAATTCAACTTTCAGCATTATCGGGGGACACTTTGTGGTAAATGTGTGCACCTTATATACCTCTGCCTCCTCAGCCTGAGGCTCTGTTTCGTCGTGATCCACTGTGGATCTGCCCTCCTCTGCAACATGGTGGTTTGCAGGATTAGCAGGGTTTGCAGCATGCCTGCACATACACTGGAGGTGTCCCATTGTTCCACAGCCCTTGCAAACGTACCCTTTGAAGTTGCATGAATAGAAACGATGATCACCCCTGCAGCACCAACAAGGTGTTAATGGCCGTGCATTCACCACCCTTGATGGTGGACTCTGAGACATCTGCGGACGTGCAGCTGCAGGCATGTGAGTCTTGCCCTGTACGTTGCGAATCGAAAACAACATTACTTTGTTCACAGTACTTGTAACAGCACTCGTGTGCTGAGAGATTTGTTTGGTATTGTCACTGGTGGCGATAAATGCCTGGGCTATCGTTATGGCTTTACTCAAGGTTGGTGCCTCTACATTCAAAAGTTTGTGAAGTATTATTTCATGGCCAATGCCAAGTACAAAGAAGTCCCTGACCATGTGCTCCAAGTGTCCTTCAAATTCGCAATGTCCTGCAAGGTGCCTTAGCTTGGCGACGTAGCTCGACACTTCCTGGCCTTCAGATCTCTTGTACATGTAGAACGGTACCTCGCCATCAGAATGCTTTCCTTCATGCTCCCAGACCAGTGTGCACAAATCATCGTACGACTTCTCTGTGCAAGCAGATCTTTCATGAGGCCATACGTTGGTGCCCTGCAAACGGTGAGGAGAATCGCCCTTCGTTTGGCAGCATTCGCTTCTCCCTCCAGCTTGTTGGCCACGAAGTATTGGTTGAGTCGCTCCACGAAGGTTTCCCAATCATCTCCCTCTGAAAATTTCTCCAGGATGCCCACGGTTCTCTGCATTGTTGCATTGGGGTTCGACATCTGTATCTCGTTGCCAGTTGTTATGTATTGAATGAAGAATTTGACCAGATACTGTAAGCTCAAAGTAATGTGTGGCCGTAGTCCTTTATTACAGGTCTTCAGAGTGCCTCTCCAGCCTGTGAGGCCTCCTTATGTACCTGTGCTCCCAAGGGATTTTTGGATCCCTTGCGACTCCAGGGGATGAGCCCTCTGGTGGTTAAACATTGTATTTACAGGTTTACATATATAACAATGTTGAGCTTCCTGAGAGTAGTGAGAGATGCACTCATCCAGGCAAGTGGAGAGTATTTCATCACACTCCTGACTTGTGCCTTATAGATGGTGGAAAGGCTTTTGGAAGTCAGCAGGTGAGATACTCACCACAGAACACCAACCTCTGACCTGCTCTTTATGCCACAGTATTTATGTGGCTAGTCCAATTAAGTTTCTGCTTAATGGTGACCCCCCAGAATGTTGATGGTGGGGGATTGGGCAATGGTAATGCCGTTGAATTTCAAGGGGCGGTAGGTTGGGCTCTCTTGCTTGTTGGAGATAGTCATTGCCTGACACTTGTGTGACGTGAATGTTACTTGCCACTTATCAGCCCAAGTCTGAATGTCATCCAAGTCTTGCTGCATGCGGGCATGGACTGCTTCATTATCTGAGGAGTTGCAAATGGAACTGAACACTGTGCAATCACCAGCAAACATCCCCACTGCTGACCTTATGATGGTGGGATGGTCATTGATGAAGCAGCTGAAGATAGTTGGGCCTCGGACGCTGCCCTGAGGTACTCCTGCAGCGATGTCCTGGGGCAGAGATGATTGGCCTCCAACAATCACAAACATATTCCTCTGTGCTAGGTATGACTCCAGCCAGTGCAGAGTTTTCCCCTAATTCCCATTGACTTCAATTTTACTAGGGCTTCTTGCTGCCACACTCAGTCAAATGCTGCCTTGGTGTCAAGAGCAGTCACTCTCACCTCATCTCTGGAATTCAGCTCTTTTGTCCATGTTTGGACCAAGGCTGTAATGAGGTCTGGAGCTGAGTGGTCATTGTGGTCAGTAAGCAGGTTATTGGTGTGTAAGTATTGCCGACAACTTCCATCACTTTGCTGATGATTGGGAATAGACAGATGGGACGGTCATTGGTTGGATTGGATTTGTTCTGCGTTTTGTGGACAGGACATACCTGGGCAGTTTTCCACATTGTCGGGTAGATGCCAGTGTTATAGCTGTACTGGAACAGCTTGGCTAGAGATGCGGCTAGTTCTGGAGCACAGGTCTTCAGCATGAAAGTTGGGATGTTGTCGGGGCCCATAGCCTTTGCTTTATCCAGTGTGTGCAGCCGTTTCTTGATATCACGTGGAGTAAATCGAATTGGCTGAAGACTGGCTTCTGTGATGATGGGGTCCTCAGGAAGAGGCCGATATGGATCATCCTCTCGGCACTTCTGGCTGCAGATGGTTCCAAACGCTTCAGCTATGTCTTTTGCTTTTGCATGCTGGGCTCTGCCATCGTTGAGAATGGGGATATTCATGGAGCCTCCTCCTCCCATTATTTGTTTAATGGTCCAGCACCATTCACGACTGGATGTGGCAGGACTACAGAGCTTTGATTTGATCCGTTAATTGTGGGATCACTTATTGGGACAGCTCTCCCAATTTTGCCGCAAGTCCCCAGATGTTAGTGAGGAGGGCTTTGCAAGGTCGACTAAGCTGGGTGTGCCATTGTCATGTCCGAAGCCAGTGATGCCAGGTGATCCATCCAGTTTTATTCTCATTATTGTTTTTTGTAGTGGTTTGTTACAACTGAGTGGCTTGCTAGGCCATTTCAAAGGGCAGGTAAAAGTCAGCCAGATTGCTGTGAGTCTGGAGTCACAGATAGACCAGATTTCCTTCCCGAAAGAACCTTAGTGAACAATCCATCACTGATACTAATGTTTTATTCTAGATTTATTTAATTGAATTTAAACTCCGGAACTCATGTCTGTGGATCATTCGTCTGGGCCTCTGGATTGCTAGTCCAGTAACATAATCACTATGCTACCGTTCCCTTTCTTGCATGTATATAGTGCCTTTCATGATCTCAGAATGCCCATGAGCGCTTTACAGCCAATTAAGTAATTTTGAAGTGTAGTTACTATTGTAATATAAAAATCACCGCAGCCAATTTACATACAGCAAAGTCCCATAAACTGTTTTTCGTGATGCTGGTTGAGGGATAAATATTGGTCTGGACACTGGGGAGGACTCCCCTGCTCTTCTTTGAATAGTGCCATGGAATTTTTTACATTCACCTGAGAGCGCAGATGTCTCATCCAAAAGATAGTACTTCTGACAGTGCAGCACTCCCTCAGTACTGCATTGGAGGGTTGGCCTGGATTATGGACTCAAGTCTCTGGAGTGGGGTTTAAACCCACAACTGTCTGGGTCAGAGGCAAGACTCTACCACTGAGCCATGGCTCACACTATCAGCAGCAAATAGAGATAAATATGGGAAATGGATGAAGATTAATGGAAATAGAAAACAGATTATGCAAGTGAAGTTACAGCCTCAAAGCAAGCAATGGAAGAACAATCAAAATACTCTGGCACCAAATAAAATAGCTGCTCTGACAAATTGATACTAGAGAGTGAACTCGTAGCAAAACCAAAAGACCAGCTCCAAAATATTCATACTGTTGTGGTCTGCCTCGTGATTTTTTGAAAAATTGTTTTGGGTATGGTGATACATCGATTCAGTCAATTTGTAATAATGTCAAGGAGGCCCTGCACTCTGCTGGGTGGGAGACGGAGTAAATAAAATTGTAATAAGGCCCTGCCGTTAAATTCGGCAGGACCTCTACCTTCCTGGTTTGCCGGCAGCAGATATGTGCCTCTGCACCATCGCTCGCTCCCGCCCTGCCTCCACATAAATATTGGGGCCTTTAGGACAACAAAATGACCTTTCACCTCCTTGACCTAAAACTGAATACATCCTAGACACAAAGAGGTGAGTCTGAACTTTAAGAAAAATGTTTCATTCCAATTCCCAGAATTTGCAGCATAAAACTGCCTGCAGCTTCTGGCAGGAATATGTAGTGGTGTATAGGAAATTAAATATTCAGACTATAACCAAAAATTAGTATTCATTAAACCCATGCCAATCCTGACCAAATTTCCTCAAGTCTGTATTCATTCATCTTAGTGAATATACAGACACACTCAACTGGTCTGAGCAAATCATTTCACAAAACATAAACACAGGTCGTACAGTTAATCTTATTAGTGAAGCATGGGCCTCATAGATCATACATAGCTGGTCTTGCCATACCCATCTTGCTAGGTACTTATGTGATAAGCATCACTGTCTGGGCTGGCTAGATTTGTCAAATTACCCATGAAGTATGTTGCGGTATTAGGAATTGAGACTTATTTTTGGATCATTTGACAATGTGGATCTTCTCACATTACAGCAAATGCGCTGTAAATGGGATTGGGTTTAATAATGTCTGATAATATTATAAAATATCTTGTGAGTTTCATCTTTAAGGACCAAGTTGCTCTACAAACATGGATGGGTTTTGCAAGCACCATAACAAATTTATAACATTAAAGTAGATTGTAATCCGTCTTAAAAATTCCTTCAATAGTGCAGCCCTGTAATGAAGCCTACATAAAAATGACATGTATGAATGTCGTCCAAGTGCGTTAAGTGTTCGTAGGTGAGCTTCGCCAATCAAAAGTTCTACTCTTCTACATTAACAAATTATTGTAATACTGAGGAATTTTAACAAGTACTTTGGCATGCATGAACAGGAAAAAAACTCTAAATTATCTTAAAATGCTTAAATTACGACATCAATATGAAACTGGTATCTTGGGACGTTGCCTCATAAATAGCGTGATTGTGTCATCCAGTCTTATCTGTTATCTGTGGGTTGAATTATTGTACAGCCTTTCTAAAAGTCAAAATAGTTTGACCACGTTTCCTTTTGTTCCTCATTTTAAATTGCTGTAGGGCAATTCAAACGATCTTTCGGAAACCTTGCACTGACATTTCCGGTCTAGCCTTTGAGGGTGAAACTTTTGCCAATTCCTGCAAGGCCAGAGACACAAGAGGAAGCAACAAGGGGCAGAGACTCCATGTTGGAACATTCTGCACTCTGGTTCTCAGTTGAAACCAATGGAGGGTTGGTGTAGGTAAGAATTGTCTCATCAGGCAAATTTGCTGACATAGGGCCCAAGTTTCCACATGATTTGCGCCTGATTTTTAGGAGCAACTGGTGGAGAACGGACTATTTTAGAAATCGCAATTCTCCACATTTTTTTTTCTGCAGTTCTAGTCAGGTAGAACAGTTCTAGTTTAGAACAGAATTTTTTCTTCAAAAGGGGGCGTGTCCGGCCACTGACACCTGATTTGAAAGTTTCCACAGTGAAAACGTACTCCAAACTAAAGTAGAATGGAGCCAGTGAAGATTTTTGTAGAACTGAAAAAACCTGTTCTACACATTAAAAAATCAGGCGCAGGTTACAAATTAGGCGTCCAGAACGAGGTGGGGGGGAAGGGAACTCATTAAATTCGACAATAAATCCTTATTTATACTTCTACAAATATTATACAAATAAATCCAACCTGAATAAACATTTATAAGCCAAGAAAAGATTAAATAAACCATCTTCCTACCTGTGTGAAAGTGCTTCAGAGAATTCTGCAGCCGTTCGTGCCGCTGAGCGAGAGTGCGAGGGAGGGAGAGGGAGGGAGGGAGAGAGAGGGGGGGAGGTGTCGGGGAAGAGAGGGGGGGGTCGGGGAAGAGAGGGGGGGGTCGGGGAACAGGAGCGGGTGTCGGGTCGGGGAGCGGGTGTCGGGTCGGGGGTGGGAGCGGGTGTCGGGTCGTGGGGGGGGAGTGGGTGTCGTGTCGTGGGGGGGGGGGAGCGGGTGTCGGGGGGGAGCGGGTGTCGGGTCGTAGAGGGGGGAGCGGGTGTCGGGGGGGGAGCGGGTGTCGGGTCGTAGAGGGGGGAGCGGGTGTCGGGTCGTGGGGGGGGGAGCGGGTGTCGGGGGGGGAGCGGGTGTCGGGTCGTAGAGGGGGGAGCGGGTGTCGGGTCGTGGGGGGGGGGGAGCGGGTGTCGGGTCGTGGGGGGGGGGGAGCGGGTGTCGGGTCGTGGGGGGGGAGCGGGTGTCGGGGGGGGAGCGGGTGTCGGGTCGTAGAGGGGGGAGCGGGTGTCGGGTCGTGGGGGGGGGGGAGCGGGTGTCGGGGGGGGAGCGGGTGTCGGGTCGTAGAGGGGGGAGCGGGTGTCGGGTCGTGGGGGGGGGGGAGCGGGTGTCGGGGGGGGGAGCGGGTGTCGGGTCGGGGGGGGAGCGGGTGTCGGGTCGGGGGGGGAGCGGGTGTCGGGTCGTGGGGGGGGGGAGCGGGTGTCGGGGGGGGGAGCGGGTGTCGGGTCGGGGGGGAGCGGGTGTCGGGTCGGGGGGGGAGCGGGTGTCGGGTCGTGGGGGGGGGGAGCGGGTGTCGGGGGGGGGAGCGGGTGTCGGGTCGGGGGGGGAGCGGGTGTCGGGGGGGGGAGCGGGTGTCGGGTCGGGGGGGGAGCGGGTGTCGGGGGGGGGAGCGGGTGTCGGGTCGTGGGGGGGGGGGAGCGGGTGTCGGGGGGGGGAGCGGGTGTCGGGTCGGGGGGGGAGCGGGTGTCGGGTCGTAGAGGGGGGAGCGGGTGTCGGGTCGTGGGGGGGGAGGGAGCGGGTGTCGGGTCGTGGGGGGGGAGCGGGTGTCGGGTCGGGGGAGGGAGCGGGTGTCGGGTCGGGGGAGGGAGCGGGTGTCGGGTCGGGGGAGGGAGCGGGTGTCGGGTCGGGTCTGGGTGGGGGGAGCGGGTGTCGGGTCGTGGGGGGGGAGCGGGTGTCGGGTCGGGGGAGGGAGCGGGTGTCGGGTCGTGGGGGGGGAGCGGGTGTCGGGTCGGGGGGGGAGCGGGTGTCGGGTCGGGGGAGGGAGCGGGTGTCGGGTCGGGGGAGGGAGCGGGTGTCGGGTCGGGTCTGGGTGGGGGGAGCGGGTGTCGGGTCGTGGGGGGGGAGCGGGTGTCGGGTCGGGGGAGGGAGCGGGTGTCGGGTCGGGGGGGGAGCGGGTGTCGGGTCGGGGGAGGGAGCGGGTGTCGGGTCGGGGGAGGGAGCGGGTGTCGGGTCGGGGGAGGGAGCGGGTGTCGGGTCGGGTCTGGGTGGGGGGAGCGGGTCTCGGGTGTCGGGTCGGGTCGGCGGGGGGGGGGTGGGGGGAGAGCGAGTGTCGGGTCTGGTCGGGCGGGGAGCAGGAGCTGGCCGTGGGAGGAGCCTTATTCACGCAGCCCCAGTGAGGCCATTGGGCCAGGGCTAG
Source organism: Pristiophorus japonicus (assembly GCF_044704955.1). Taxonomy (NCBI): domain Eukaryota; kingdom Metazoa; phylum Chordata; class Chondrichthyes; family Pristiophoridae; genus Pristiophorus; species Pristiophorus japonicus. Next base: position 65,802,397 of record NC_091981.1, read on the forward strand.
GGGCTGCGTGCTTCGGGCCCCTCCCACACAGTTCGGCGCCTGGAGCTACTGCACATGCGTGCCGACTGTAGCGCGCATGTGCAGAGGTCCCGGCACTGTTTTCAGCGCAGGGACCTGGCTCCGCCCCCCCCCCCCACAGCTCGTGCTGACTGCGCCAAGTGCCAGAGGACCTGTAAGTCGGTGGAGAATACCGAGGATTTTTTTAGGCGCCGTTTTAGGCGCGAAAAACGGGCGCCCAGCTCGGAGGGGCGCCCGTTTTTTTTCTTGTGGAAACTTGGGCCCATAAAGTGTCTTTAATGTAAGAAATTATTCCCAAGTTAATTCACAAACAGATGTTGAGCTGGAAGATGGAGATTAGGATGAGTGAATCAAAGCTTGCTAAAAGAGATGGGACTTTTAAGGTGGCAAGGCAGAGAGATTTAAGTAGGGAGAGGCTCTGCCACCAATGCGCAAAAAAGAGAGGGGAAATGCACAGAAGGCTAGAGTTAGAGAAATAGAGCATTTGTGAGGTGATATATAACTAGAGGAGATTATGGTGGAGTATGGAGGGGTCCTTACAAATTTTGGGTTTGCTCCAGATATTTTCTCAAATTCAGTATCTCTCTTGTAAGAGGATCCCATATGCTTTATGATCAGGAATTTACCATTACTTCCCGATATTAATCATGTGTAACCTTGGGCCATAACAATTAAACCCCATGTGAAATGAACTGGATACTGTAATCTTGCATGTGCCCCCACATGTGCTGCTCCTGTCTTCCAAAAGGCAGACTGATTAACACTTTAGTGAGATGAGACTGATTGCAAATGAAAACTTGTTTTATTTTACAGTTGTTAAATTACTTCCATAGATTTCATAGTAGAGAAAATAACAAAATACTTTCCCTGTTATCAGACTAAATTAACCTTTTGGACCAAGGTTTCCTTTAGACCTAGTTGGCTCGTAAAAAAAGAAGCCTTGCTTCTTGTCTCTCTCAGCAAACTTGTTAGACCTCCACTAGACATATTTTCTCCTCTGCTCTTTTGTTCCTTAGCTAGACAGGAAGTCAACAGCTTGACCTTTGATGCTTCCCCTCTTTGGGGATTGACCAGGTAACCTTGTTACTGCCCTCCTCCTCCAGGTGGGGTTCATAGGGCTCAAAATTGGCCAGGAATTGCTCCGTTTTTTTTGGAGTAACTTGGTTTTTCTGGCGTAAGTTAAAAATCCCCACTTTCCCCAATAAACTTGCTCCAGAGGCCGATTTTGAGCCCATTGAAACTAACTCCTGCTAAGAATTTCCAATTCCTGATGTGTGAATGCTGGGAAGTTTTTTGATGAACTTCAATTGTCTCAAGCAAACTGGTTCATCTAGCTTTAAAACACAATCTTCCCCCTCACCTTAGACTGCTGTGGACGATTTTAATCCCTTATGGGCAACCATTTAAATTAAAAGTAATATTTTAATAAAAATCATACAAAGATCTATTCATGATGAAATAGTTAGAAATCCTGAAATAGGACATGGGATTTATAGGCTAGTGGAAGGATTTTAAATGTGTTACATTGGAGGACCAGGTGGTAGTATAGGTCCTCGAGGGTGGGGTAATGGACAAGCAGGATTTAGTGTGAGACAGGATACATAAGGCAGAGTTTTGGACAAGTTGCAGTTTATGAAGGCTGCAGGATGGGAGTCCAGCTAGCAGAGTTCTGGAGTAGCCGAGTCTGGAGGTGACAAAGATATAGAAAGAAGGAAGAAAGAACTTGCGTTTTAAATAGCACCTTTCACAACTTCAGGATGTCGCGCTTTACAGCCAATCAGTAGTTTTGAAATGTAGTCACTGTTGTAATGTAGGAAAGGCAAAGTTTCAGCAGTGAAAAGCTGTAATATGGGTGGAGGCCGACAAAGTTGCATGGAGGCTGTTTTGATGAAAGATATGATTTGAGATTTAATGGAGACCAATGTTACAGACAGACAACAGATAGGGCAGTCAAAAAATAGGACTCAATAAACTAGTGAACAACAACACTCTGCAAACTAAGCACCTGAACAATATTTGAAGGCAGTTGTACATTTGGCACTTGTGTCTACCCGCCCTCCTGTATGGCTCAGAGACGTGAACCATGTACAGTAGACACCTCAAGTCGCTGGAGAAATATCACCAGCAATGTCTCCGCAAGATCCTACAACTCCCCTGGGAGGACAGAAGCACTAACATTAGCGTCCTCGTCCAGGCCAACATCCCTAGCATTGAAGCACTGACCACACTTGATCAGCTCCGCTGGGCAGGCCACATAGTTCGCATGCCAGTCACGACACAAAGCAAGTGCTGTACTCGGAACTCGTCCACGGCAAATGAGCCCAAGGTGAGCAGAGGAAACGTCACAAGGACACCTTCAAAGCCTCCCTGATAAAGTGCAACATCCTCACTGACACCTGGGAGTCCCTGGCCAAAGACTGCCCTAAGTGGAGGAAGTGCATCTGGGAGGGCACTGAGTTCCTCGAGTATCGTCGCCGAGAGCATGCAGAAATCAAGCGCAGGCAGCGGAAGGAGTGTATGGAAAACCAGGCTCCCTGCCCATGCTTCCCCTCAACCACTGTCTGTCCCACCTGTGACAGAGACTGTGGTTCTCGTATTGGACTGTACAGCCACCTAAGAACTCATGCTAAGAGTGGAAGCAAGTCTTCCTCGATTCCAAGGGACTGCCTATGATGATGATGACTTCAGATCATGGAGCAGAAACATCAAGTGCCACTCTCGAGTTGGAATCTTCCCAGCCATCCGAGTGCGGGTTTGGAGGCAAGCCCACTGTCAAAACGGCCCTGATTGACAGCGGGTCAGAAGTCCACTCTGAACCTGCCTCCTTGTCAGACCTGACACCAATCGGCAGGCCAGCCAGCTTGTTAAGAGGCACTTTAAAGGTAATTTAAATGAATTGTACCAGGCACTTACTATTTCACCAAGTTTTTAACGAGTTTGCCGTCCCTCGGGTTTCACGCTAAGTAAATGTGTCGGGTTCTCAGTGACTCTCCATTGCTTTGACTAGTTGACAGCTGCAGAAATGGTATAAAAGCTACCATTTCACAGCTGTTCACTTTCCAATCTCAGAAGCTGAAGCATTCAGGCTTTGGAAGCCACTTTTGAGTTGTATGCAGTTTGGAAGAGTTTGCAGTTAACTCTATCCACTTTCATCTCTTTGGAGCAACCTCTGTCACCATTGTCAGGGCGCTTCTGTCATTTCAACCTCACCTGCCATCTATTCCAACAGCATCAGTGCCCTTGAAAAAATCTTACTTTGGTCCTCAGAATCCCACCACGATCAGCCCCAACACCAACATCACTAAACACACCAGCATCACCAACAATAACACCAACCTTATCTGCAATCACCTAATGCTGCACAGGACACCGGGCATCAGTACTCGGCCACATTGCTGCCTGGGATGTCAGGGATGGCCTCGCCAAGATCAGATTTACTTCACTTGTACACATGATGCACCTGGTTGGCACCACCCTGCTCCACCCCATACTAACACCATAAAGCATCCCTACAATGCCCAAGCCATTCCTTTCACACTCATCACTCATCATGTTATGTCTGACCATTCACTACAACTCATTAAGCCAATTCCAAAGGTACACACAAATCTGTCCAAGAACACAAAGTGTTGAAAATAAAGATTTCAATGTTTGACAACACATTAGCAGGAACTCTACTTGAACATTGGCTAAAACACTCAAGTACCTACTCTTGTCTTTTGTTAGTTGGTATGCTTGGACTAGAATGAGGGTGAATGTGAGGGGTGGCTAGTGAAATAGGGATGTGATAATGTAGATAGAAAGAGCGAGGGATGGGTGGAGGTGCAAGGTAAGTTGGTGTGAGTAAGGATGTGTAGGAGTAGGGTAGGGAAGGAAGAGTGATGGGGATGTGATGAGTGGCACAGCAAGATGAGGTTGAGTGCGGCTTTGCAGTAACGTTTCGTGATCTACTGAGATCATTGAAAGGTTTGCACCACTGAAGCCCGTTCCTCCTGACGACATCCCTGCTTGTGCCCTCCTGTACAATGTGCAACAAGGTTGCATTAGTCTTCTGGGGAGGTCTCTTTCGCTCATTGGAAGGGAAGAGAACCTCCCTGCATGCTGTGACTCGCTCCATAAGCATCTAGAGGGCGTGATGGGAGAGCCTGCGTGTAGCGATACACCTTTGTGCAGTGCTTGTCAGTGTTTGTAGCACCTCAATGCTGCAAAATACTGACAAAACAACTGTCAAAAAAATGTTGAACATGGTCCCTTTAAGGAAACTGACTGATGACGCGTCATAAAATGATATCATCAGACCCGCTTCCTGTTACTCTGCTGGGAACCTCGCCGGGTGGGCTTAACAAGCCTCATCAATGGAAGATTGTTGAGAGGGCAGGCTGGAGCCGGGAATGCCTTCTCCATACACCACCAATGCCGGCCGGCCCAGACTTGCCCCTGTGTTTATATTATTAAAACTGGCTTCCTAATGCCAACAGCAGTAGTATAGATGTATGAATATGTAGGTCTGTGATTCTGCCTTTGGGATAAGTGAGCCAGTTTTAGTGATGCGATCATGAGCAGCTGCCACATGAACATTGCTCTCTCACAATCCGAACTACAGAAAAATTAAAAAAAAGACTTGCATTTATGTAGCGCCTTTCACGACCACTGGACATCTCAATGCACTTTACAGCCAATGAAGTACTTTTGGAGTTTAGTAGCTGCTGTAATGTGGGAACCATGGCAGCCAATTTACGCACAGCAAACTCCCATAAACAGCAATGTGATAATAACCAGATAATCTGTTTTTGTTGTTGATTGAGGGATAAATATTGGCCAGGACACCTGGGATAACTCCCCTGCTCTTCTTCGAAATAGTGCCATGGGATCTTTTACTTCCACCTGAGCGAGCTGACGGGGCCTCGGTTTAGCATCTCATTCGAAAGACGGCAACCCCAACAGTGTAGCACTCCCTCGGCACTGCACCAGAGTGTCAGCCTCAATTTATGTGCTCAATTTCTGAAGTGGGACTTGAACCCACAACTTTCTTACTTAGAGGCAAGTATGCTACCCACTAAGCCACAGCTGACACTATTGCCAAATGTAGAGGCACCTTGATAGTCCTTTCCTCTAGCTTATTATTTACGCATCAGAATAACAATGACATCTTGATCACGTGACATTTGGGTGGTGTGGTTCCTCTCATGAGCTTTTGTATGGCTTGCCAGTCGAATATGTGAGAGGCAGATGCAAGCGGATTTAGTATAAGAACATAAGAAATAGGAGCAGGAGTGCGCCATACGGCCCCTCGAGCCTGCTCTGCAATTTAATACGATCATGGCTGATCCGATCATGGAATCAGGCCCACTTTCCTGCCCGCTCCCCATAACCCCTTATCCCTTTACCTTTTAAGAAATTGTCTATTTCTGTTTTAAATTTATTCAATGTCCCAGCTTCCACAACTCTCTGAGGCAGCGAATTCCACAGATTTACAACCCTCCTGAGAGAAGAAATTTTTCCTCATCTCTGTTTTAAATGGGCGTCCCTTTATTCTAAGATCATTCCTTCTAGTTCTAGTCTCCCCTCTGTGGAAACATCCTCTCTGCATCCACCTTGTCAAGCCCCCTCATAATCTTATACGTTTCGATAAGATCACCTCTCATTCTTCTGAATTCCAATGAGTAGAGGCCCAACCTACTCAACCTTTCCTCATAAATCAACCCCCTCATCCCCGGAATCAACCTAGAATCAACCTTCTCTGAACTGCCTCGAAAGCAAGTATATCCTTTCGTAAATATGGAAACCAAAACTGCTGCAGTATTCCACGTGTGGCCTCACCAATACCCTGTATAACTGTTACAAGACTTCCCTGCTTATAGGTGAGTTCAGAGTTTGTTCCAGTCTGGTTGTCTTTCTCCTTATTTTCCATTTTCTTTTCTCTTGTGCACACTAGCCCAGATTTTCTAATTTGGCATTTTAATGCTGGCATCAATCCAATTATTTTAAATGGGTTAATCCAGCATTAAAATAATACCAATCCAGCATTAAAATAATGCCAATCAAAAGTCGAGGATACTCTTGTGAATGACATTCAGCCACTAGACACTAGCATGCTGTTCCCAGGATTCCACATTGATCTCTCTTCTTTAGATTCATTTTCAGTGTGTCCTTATGACACTTGAACTGCCCAGGGAATAGAATGTGTGTGGGTTTGTATGCATTGTTTAGCCCTGGCTATAGCGTCAATCTTCTTCAAATTGATGTATAGGTTGTACTTTTTGGCTGTAGCAAAATGGTTGGTGAAGGTCTGTGGGCTGTCCAACAGAGTACAGTTGTCAGGGAATAGGATCTCATGTACGATGGCTTCTGTAATTTTGAATATACCTTGTAGATGTGTAAGGTGAACAGCTTTCTGTCCTGAACTAGATGTATACTCCTTCCCAGAGATCAGACATGTCTTCCTTCAACATAGCACAAAATAACAGGCTAAACAGGATGAGTGTCGGAACACAGCCTTGCCTTCATTAATGACGGGGAAACCATCAGACATCACCCCATTAGTAATCATCCTTTCCTACATCCCATCATGTAGCTGTTGAATGGCATTAATAAACTTGTTGTGACAGCCAAACTTAGCCAGGAGCTGTCATGGTCCGTGTTTAAAACCTTTGTTAAATTAACGGCACAGTAAACCCCCAGAGAGGTAACTGATTCAGGGTCAATGAACAACTTTAAAAAGGGCTGCATCGATACAGTCTACTCCTGTTAATTAGAATTTTTTTTTACTTGAAACAAAGTTGCATTATCCAGTAATTTGAATTAAGAAATTTTAATGAAGCAACACAGGAGGCTCTATTTGCATTTAATTCCAATTAACAAATAATTTGGGTTAAATAACTTTGAATTAAGGAGAGTAAACTGGATTTGTTGAGAAAGGGAATTGAAAGCTATAGAGATATTAACAGCCCTGTTTGATTTATGGGGGGGGGGGGGCAGGTTCGAGAAGGAACTTAGCTTTCTTTAAAGTGGATCAATAGATGATGGGGCCGCAATTGTCCATCGCCCGAAAAGAGGCGCACCTACCGGTTTCAATGTGTTCTGGCTGCCCCATGCATTGGGGCGACCTAACTGTAGAAATTCAGCAGTTCGGTGTTTTTTTTGAGCGTGGCGGAAGTGGCCTCATTATGGGGGCGGAAGTGGGAGCAGGGTGGAGTGGCCGTCAGTAGTGGGGGTGGGGCGGAGTAGCCAAGGCTGTCAGTCATCAGCGCGTCACTACATCTCTCCCCTTCAGTTAAAGGAGAGAGCAGCTGCGAACTCTGCAGCCACTGTAGTGGCAAACACTGGGCCACCAGGGAGGGTTTTGGCCAGGCCAGCGGCCTGGCACCCAAGGGCGCTGACATAATTTCCGGACCGACTTGGCAGTCAGCTGACAAAAACAAACAACATGGCAGCCGCAGCAGTGCGCAACTCCCCTTTAAGGGCTGGGCCACCATGCCACAATGAATGTACTGACAGCAATCGGGGACACCGATCGGCGGTGGGACTGCTCCCACGGGCCAATACCGCGAAAGGGGCAATAAATATTAGCCAGGACACCGGGGATAACTCCCCTGGTCTTCTTCGAAATAGTGCCATGGGATCTTTTACGTCCACTTGAGAGCAGACGGGGCCTCAGCACATGTGTCAGTCTAGATTTTATTGTGCTCAAGTCTCTGGAGTGGGACTTGTACCCACAACCTTCTGACTCAGAGGCGAGAGTGGTACCCACTGAGCCACAGCTAATACTGTGATGATAAGATAATCATACATGATTATGATTATACATGATTGGCTTGATGACCCAAATTCCATTTTGTAACTGAGGACTTTATATTGTTACAATGATGACCATAAACAGAACTCTGTTTTGTTCTTTACATTACTCCTGAATTTGCCCTGCAACAAAAATCATGCACACACCTCATCCCAGGAGAGCACATTGTCTATAATGATCTTGTTTAGGCGGAAATGGGAAGGATGTCCCCAGCAACAGATAGGCTGAGATGCAATGCTACTTTCTACAGTTAGCATGGTTACCCTTATATTTATATACTGTGACAACCTCCAGATAAATCATACCCTCATCCCAGATCAGCTGGAGGATACTGAAGAGACCAACCCACAAACGTTGCTCTCCTGAAGGAGGATCAAAAATTCTGTAAAGTATAAAAATGCCTTTGCTGAAACTGACGATTGGTGCCAAATCGTGCTAAATTATGGACAGTTTTATGCTGTGGACACTAGTGAATTTGGAACTAGGTTGAGACTACTCAACAAATTTTCACTTAGATTCTCTGTCTGCCGTCTGAAAGAGGAGGTTTTCATAATACCTATTTGAGATTGAATTCATCTCCGGTCCTGGACAAGAAATGACAGCATTCTAATCCACTGCACCGCAATCCATGTATACTTGCATATAAGGCAACTCATACACAAAACATCTTCAAAATGTACCCCCAAAAAATCCATGAGCCTCATGTCAAACAAGGGTCAATAATACAAGGCTTTTAGCAAACTACCATGACCCCTACCCCATCCAAAAGAATTTCCAATAAGACCTCCGTGTATTCCAGAGTATATCAATGTTAGGCCACCCCTTATCCACGCCAACATTCTCACATCAAGAGATGTTGAATCAATATTGGTGGGCATTTAGAGAATAGGCTTTGTTACATGATAAAATTCACATTCCAGGAATAAGTTCAACTCCAATAGTTCAACTGTTATTAATACAAAATAAGAACAGAAACTGCTGGAAATGCTCAGCAGATCAGGCAGCAGGGTGGATAAAGGGGAACCAGTCGATGTGGTGTATTTGGACTTCCAGAAGACATTTGACAAGGTGGGGTAGAGAATTCCAGAGATTCCCCACCCTCTGAGTGAAGAAATTTTTCCTCATCTCAGTTCTAAATGGCCGACCCCTTATTCTGAGACTGTGACCCCCTGGTTCTAGACTCCCCAGCCAGAGGAAACATCCTCCCTCCATCTACCCTGTCAAGCTCTGTAAGAATGTTGTATGTTTCAATGAGATCACCTCTCATTCTTCTAAACTCGAGAGAATATAGGCCTAGTCTGCACAACATAATGAGTGTTTATTCTCTCTTCAATAAAATAATGCTATTTGTGGACTTGCACTGCAGATCAGAGGCAGCTAAATGGTGAAAGATAGAGGAAAGGTATTCATTACATAGTACTTCTCTTTATTGAGTCAGCAATTGCCCCTTCAGGCAGGTGATAGATTTTTAATTATCATGAATAAAGAAGTTTTATCGAGGTGGCAGCATGACTCAGCAGACAGTCTGGGACGTATCTAACTCCTGAAAGTGCTTTGAAAACAGCATATTACATACTGTTTTCAGCAGGATCGAATACCATAAAAGTAATTTTTTGTAAAAATTGAATATAGAAATGTGTATTGTATGTATACTGTAAGCTCCACCTGTATACATATACAAATGATGGTCCCTGTATACATATACAGTGCGTTCTACCTGCGCATGTATACCAGTTATTGTACCCGTGGATGTATGCAGATTGTGTTGCATTTCATATGTGTACAGTGCTGCATATACATAAACAACATGCATACAACATTCTGTATACATATACAGGTAGAGAACTGAACACAAACAGCATACTGTATACATATAAGGGTAAACATTCTGTATACATATATAGGTAGAACATTGTGCATATTTATTGAGTGATCAATATATGCATATGGACAGTATATTCTACCTGTGCTTGTATACAGAACATTGTGCCTGTGTGAATTGTGTTGTATCTGTGTGTGTGCAATTTTCTACATGTGAATGTATGCGTATTGAAGCTGTATCAACCACAGAGCCGATTTTAGTATCAGCTGCAAACTTCTTAATCATACCCCCGACATTCAAGTCTGAATCATTGATATATACCACAAAAAGCAAGGGATCTCGTACTGAGCCCTGCAGAATCCTACTGGAAACAGCCTTCTGGTCACAAAAATACCCATCAACTCTTTGTTTCCTGCCTCTGAGCCAATTTTGGATCCAACTTGCCACTTTGCCCTGGATCATATGGGCTTTTACTTTCGTGACCAGTCTGCCATGTGGGACCTTATCAAAAGCCTTGCTAAAATCCATATAGACTACATCAAACACACTATCCCCATCGACCCTCCTTGTTACCTCCTCAAAAAATTCAACTCAAGTTAGTCAGACACAACCTTCCCTTAATAAATCCATGCTGACTGTCCTTAATTTATCTGTGTCTTTCTAAATGAAGATTAAACCTGTCCCTCAGAATTTTTTCCAATAATTTCCCCACCACCGAGGTTAGGCTACCTGGCCTGTAATTACTCGATCTATCCCTTTCTCTCTTTTTAAACAAAGGTACCATGTTAGCAGTCCTCCATGTACCACACCTGTAGCCAATACAAGACATTAGAAAAAAAAAACTACATTAAACAGCTTAGAAAAAATTGTTTTACGTTAGCTCATATTCCAGCACTAAAGAAGGAATTTGCCATGTTAGCTCAAGGTGCCACATAAAAGGTTACTGCACAAGATAAAAGTTCACGGGGTTGGGGGTAATATATTAGCATGGATAGAGGATTGGCTAACTAACAGAAAACAGAGAGTCAGGATAAATGGTTCATTCTCTGGTTGGCAACCAGTAACCAGTGGGGTGCCGCAGGGATCGGTGCTGGGACCCCAACTATTTACAATCTATGTTAACGACTTGAAAGAAGGGACTGAGTGTAATGTAGCCAAGTTTGCTGACGATACAAAGATGGGAGGAAAAGCAATGTGTGAGGAGGACACAAAAAATCTGCAAAAGGACATAGACAGCCTAAGTGAGTGGGCAAAAATTTGGCAGATGGAGTATAATGTTGGAAAGTGTGAGGTCATGCACTTTGGCAGAAAAAATCAAAGAGCAAGGTATTATTTAAATGGAGAAAGATTGCAAAGTGCTGCAGTATAGCGGTACCTGGGGGTACTTGTGCATGAAACTCAAAAGGATAGTATGCAGGTACAGCAAGTGATCAGGAAGGCCAATGGTATCTTGGCCTTCATCACAAAGGGGATTGAGTATAAAAGCAGGGAAGTCTTGCTACAGTTATACAGGGTATTGGTGAAGCCACACCTGGAATACTACGTGCAGTTTTGGTTTCCATATTTACAAAAGGATATACTTGTTTTGGAGGCAGTTCAGAGCAGGTTCACTAGGTTGATTCCGGGGATGAGGGGGTTGACTTATGAGGAAAGGTTGAGTAGGTTGGGCCTCTACTCATTGAAATTCAGAAGAATGAGAGGTGATCTTATCGAAACATATAAGATTATGAGGGGGCTTGACAGAGAGGATGTTTCCACTGATGGGGGAGACTAGAACTAGAGGGCATGATCTTAGAATAGGAGGCCGCCCATTTAAAACTGAGATGAGGAGAAATTTCTTCTCTCAGGGAGTTGTAAATCTGTGGAATTTGAATGAATTTAAGACAGAAATAGAGAGTTTCTTAAACAATAAGGGGATAAGGGGTTATGGGGAGCGGCGGGGAAGTGGAGCTGAGTCCATGATCAGATCAGCCATGATCTTATTGAATGGCGGAGCAGGCTCGAAGGAACTCTTGTTCCTATTTCTTATGTTCTTATCTGTGGAGAGAGAAACAGAGTTATCGTTTCAAGTCGATGACCTTTCATCAGAACCTGCCTTGCTTCAACAACTCTTGGACACCAATGCCCCTCCAGAACCTTCTTCTTCTTCACTTTCCTCAGACTCTATCCCTTCTTCCAAACTCACCCCTTGTTGTGTTTTCACTATCCCCTCTGACCTTCCCCTGCCTGACCCCGAGCAATTAGTCCTCAGCAAAGGCCACAGCTTCATCCCCTTTAACACCTCAAAGAATTTCGAGCTCAGCACGACACTGAGCTCTTCTTCCGTCGTCTACGCCTCTGCACCCACTTCTTTGGCCAGCAGTCCTCACACCGTTCAGAATTCTCATTCCACTTGGAACCCTCACTTTGCTCTAACCCTCTCTAGATCTTTTAATTGTGAACTGCTGGCGTGACATCGCCCTTCTCAATTTCCCTGCTCCACTCACTCAGTCTAATCTACTCCCTCTGAATTTGCAAAGCTCCATTCTCTCAGACCCAAAAGAAAGTTCTGACGAAAGATGTTCGACCTGAAAAGTTGACTCTTGTTTCTCTCTCCACAGGTGATGCCCGACCTGCTGAGTATTTCCAGCATTTTCTGTTTTTATTTCAGATTTCCAACATCCGCAGTATTTTGCATTTGTGTTCAATTGTTACTCAGCATGGGCTAAAATGAAAGTTCCCATTTGAACCGATTAAATGCTCGGTGGACTTTTAATCATCTCTGCCATCCGACTCCAGAATAAAAGATTCATTGTAACCATCTTTGGAGAGTATTATTGCCATAACTGCAACTCAGACAATTAATGAGTACCTCAAGGCTAGTACTGATAGTTGTGGGAAAAAGTCAAGCTACAACATTAGTCTGTTTAAGCAACACAATGGCCCAGAAATTCCTGCCTCCCGGGTCCGTACGGAGTGTCTACGGACCCGGGAATGCATCGGAAAAGCCAGTTTTCAGCGCGCAATGCGCATGCGCTGAAAACCGGCTTTTCCGATCTGTCAAGCTGGAGCTTGACAGAGGATCCGCAGATCGGGAGCGAGGATATTTGCTTGGGCAAGATTGCGGGATTTATGCGTATCTTGCCCAGCAAATGTCCTCAAAATTCAGGCGCATAGCCTACTTTTACAGGCGCAAGTGTTTAAAAACATAATTAAATTAAATTAAATAAACACATTTTATTGTTTAAAAACTCTGTCCACTAAGATAAGTTTATTTTTAACCCGAATTACAAAACTTTTTTAAAAATCGGAAAAATATTGTTTTTTTCTAAGGCATTTATTAACTTTAGAAACATAGAAACATAGAAAATAGGTGGAGTAGGCCATTCGGCCCTTTGAGTCTGCACCGCCATTCAATGAGTTCATGGCTGAACATGCAACTTCAATACCCCATTCCTGCTTTCTCGCCATACCCCTTGATCCCCCGAGTAGTAAGGATTACATCTAACTCCTTTTTGAATATATTTAGTGAATTGGCCTCAACAACTTTCTGTGGTAGAGAATTCCACAGGTTCACCACTCTGGGTGAAGAAGTTTCTCCTCATCTCGGTCCTAAATGGCTTACCCCTTATCCTTAGACTGTGACCCCTGGTTCTGGACTTCCCCAACATTGGGAACATTCTTCCTGCATCTAACCTGTCTAAACCCGTCAGAATTTTAAACGTTTCTATGAGATCCCCTCTCATTCTTCTGAACTCCAGTGAATGCAAGCCCAGTTGATCCAGTCTTTCTTGATAGGTCAGTCCCGCCATCCCAGGAATCAGTCTGGTGAACCTTCGCTGCACTCCCTCAATAGCAAGAATGTCCTTCCTCAAGTTAGGAGACCAAAACTGTACACAATACTCCAGGTGTGGCCTCACCAAGGCCCTGTACAACTGTAGCAACATCTCCCTGCCCCTGTACTCAAATCCCCTCGCTAGGAAGGCCAACATGCCATTTGCTTTCTTAACTGCCTGCTGTACCTGCATGCCAACCTTCAATGACTGATGTACCATGACAACCAGGTCTCGTTGCACCTCCCCTTTTCCTAATCTGTCACCATTCAGATAATAGTCTGTCTCTCTGTTTTTACCACCAAACCTCACATTTATCCACATTATACTTCATCTGCCATGCATTTGCTCACTCACCTAACCTATCCAAGTCACTCTGCAGCTTCATAGCATCCTCCTCGCAGCTCACACTGCCACCCAACTTAGTGTCATCCGCAAATTTGGAGATACTACATTTAATCCTCTCGTCTAAATCATTAATGTACAATGTAAACAGCTGGGGCCCCAGCACAGAACCTTGCGGTACCCCACTAGTCACTGCCTGCCATTCTGAAAAGTCCCCATTTACTCCTACTCTTTGCTTCCTGTCTGACAACCAGTTCTCAATCCATGTCAGCACACTACCCCCAATCCCATGTTCTTTAACTTTGCACATTAATCTCTTGTGTGGGACCTTGTCGAAAGCCTTCTGAAAGTCCAAATATACCACATCAACTGGTTCTCCCTTGTCCACTCTACTGGAAACATCCCCAAAAAATTCCAGAAGATTTGTCAAGCATGATTTCCCTTTCACAAATCCATGCTGACTTGGACCTATCATGTCACCTCTTTCCAAATGCGCTGCTATGACATCCTTAATTTCAATTAATTTTAATTATGTGAGGTCTGTTTTTTATTTTTTATTAATTTTTTTCCATTAATAGCAATGAGAACTCGAAGATAAGGAGGTCTCATTGTTATTAATGGGAAAGCTGTGGAATACATACCTGATTGGCTGAGCAGTCACACATGACTGCATATTCTGCGTGGGAACCCTCCGGACGGGAGCGCGCTTCGCAGAGCGGAAAGAGAAGGCCTCCCCAACGGAATCCAGGGCGTCTCCTAGACCACCAGGTAGATTTGTAAAAATTCTCCGGTAGGAGGCAATTGCCCGCAGGAAGCCTCCTACCGGAATTTTCAGGCCAATGTAATCGATTACTGAATATCTGAAGTTTCACTTTTGGCAAATGAACCCGGTCATGGTTCAACAAATGCTCCTCTACGAGATTGAATGGGCACCAGTCTCCAGGATTACCGGCTCCTAACCAACCCGGAACAGTCTCCAGGATTACCTACACCTGACCGACCAGGGACAATTTCCAGGATTATCTACAGCTGACCTACCAGGGACTGTCTCCAGGATTACCAGCTCCTGACTGACCAGAGACAGTCTCCACTTTTTGAACTTTGCTGTTTAAAATGACAACGCTTGCTCTTAGCTGCAGCTCAGGTTGCCATCGTTCATTTTAAATTGTAGGCAACTCTGCAGTTATTACACACAAGTAAGGTGCGATCCAAGGATGTGAATTTTTCATCTCCTTTATACTAATGAATGCAGCTGATTGCAGCTGGTAGTTCTTTGTCCACTGGCTGCACTATAACAGTGCTATGGACCTATGCTGTACAGCCGAGCATCGATGCAGGGATTAGTTCCCTGATGCAGAGCTGACTAAATAGAGAGGGATGCATGGAGACCAAAAATCCTATAAAATAGAAAGCAGCCTTATATTCAGAAATTTAGGGTAGTGTACTGAATCCTGCTCCACACAATTTGGATAACAAATGCGGTGACAGGAACTGTAAAATTATATGCCTTCACAAATGAGTTTCCAGTCACTATAATTGCTGTTATTATGATTGAGGAGTAATTTTTGGCCAACTGCTTTTGTGTGAAAGAAATTTTAAACAATGCTCCTTATCTGACATCAGCAGAGCTGGTGTTTTGACTAAAGAAGGAAGTACCACATAAGCCACCAGGAAAATGGATCCAACAATAATCTCCCAATTGCTGCAGTATGTTGAGTTACTTCAGTGGGAAATTCCGCCTCTTAAATAACCTGTATAAGGTTTTTTGGACGAGGGTACTCGTAGGGTTTGGGTAAGCCAATGCATTTGATTTACAACTTTTTTGTTAGTGTTGCAGGATTCTCTGACATTAGCCAAGCCAATGTGCTGCATCACAATTTTAAAAAATCAAACATTTTTGAAAATCTATGCATCTCCCCATCCAAGAGGAGTTTGATTTTTGTTTGATAAGGCTCCTGTGAAGTGCCTTGGAACGTTTTACTATGTTAAAGGCGCTATATAAATGCAAGTTGTTATTGTTGTTGTTGTTAGACTGGAGGCCCTGAAAACTTCTTATCATGCCATCTGATGTGAGATCTTAAGGGTACTTGCTTAAATTCTAGTGATAAGTGAGACTTTAGCTGCGTTCTGCGTTATACCCATACCAAATAATAGAATAGATTTTCAACATAAGGGTGTAATTTAATTTAAAAATGGTTAATTATATTGTGGGCATCATTTGGTTTAGCTTAAAGAATTTGCATTTATAAAGCACCTTATCATATACTCAGGACACCCCCAAGTGCTTCATAGCCAATAAGTTACTTTTGGAAGTGCAGTCACTGTTGTTATGTAGACTCACATGACTCTCAGTTCGTGCACAGCAAGGTCCAGCAATTATGAGAAATGGCCAGTTATTCTGTTTTTAATGTTAGTGGTCAAGGAACACATGTTAGCCAAGAGAGAACACCGGGAGAACTCCCTGCTCGTCATCAAAATGTTTCATGCGATCTTTAACATTAGTTTGAAGAGGGAGACAGGGCCTTTATGTAATCTCTCACCTGGACAAACAGCACATTAACAACTCAGCGCTTTCGTACTGCACTGTAGAGTCAGCCTTGATTTTGTGCTAAAGTCTTAAGAGCCGAAATTGCATACTGCCCCGTTTCAGGGCGGTAACTGCCGCAAGGCGCGGAAGTACCACCTGCAACCTAAATTCGACTTACCGCCGCTGAGGCTCCACTTGCTCTGTGGAGTGCAAGCCGAGCGAGAGCAGGGCAGTAGGACTCCACGAAGGAACGCGTATCGCTGTCGCGTAGACAGGGCCCTCCCCTTTAAGCTGTCGACCCAGCAGGCGGGAAACGGGTCAATCCCAGGACCACCAGGGAGCGGGGTGCCGCAGCAGCAAGATCACGGCACAGACCCCGCGATTGAGGAGGAAGAAGGCCACGACTGGTAAGTCGGCAATTAAAAAAAAAATTCCACACCTCCCCTTTAATTTTCACTGCGCGAGCGGCCTACAGGCTTGCCCGCAGCAAATACTGAATTTTCACTCCGGGGCAAAAACAGGTTGCTGCGCACAATGATGACATGGTCATCGCCAGCACAGCGGAGCGGTGCGCTACTAGTTGGACCGGGGCGCTAACGGTTACCGTCGCCACTAAATTCCTGCGGAATTGCACTGGAATAGGTAACGACGCCACGCCCGGGTGAAAAGCCGGGGGCGCTAACTGGAGCCTCAAAGTTTTTGGTTAAAGTGCCGGCTCTTGCTCCTGTGTACTTGATGTCAGCACATGGCAATAGCAAATGTGTTTATCAATTGAATTGCTGACAACTGAGGTGCCACAGCTTTTGTCACTGGCGTATTGCAGGGATTCATTCATACTAGCATAGAGTGTAAGGATGGCACTCACAGCTGAATAAATAGTTTCAGTAGAAACTCACAAAAGTGCTGGCTTTGAATTCTTAACGGGAGCTGCATTGGAAAGGAGCACAGATGGCGGGATTATACCACGGTGTTGATTGTGTGACCCAAGCTCCCCACTGGAAGCACAAGATCATTTACTCTTCTCCAATTACTATTTACTGCTTGCACTTCGAAAACAAACTGTTCCAGTTTCTCTCTCCTAATTTGAAGCATTTCAGAAGAGGAGATTTTCAGGCTTGGTAGATCAACGTTCCTGTTCTCACCAGCCTGTAACAAAGAAATTGGTGAGTAAAGTATAGCAGAATGTCATGAGAAAGCACCAGCAGACAATTCATCTCTGCTGCTCTGAGGATTTTTACTTATTAAAAAAAAGTAAAATACAACAGTGAGAAATTGAGCTTTGTTGCTTGTTAAAGATTAATGATGAACTCACAAAGCATTCCTCAGCTGCAGAGGAATAGTTTCATACCCCAGATCAGACGGACATGAGTGATTTTAACTGAAGGGAAGATTTTGGGGTACAGGTTGATCGTCCAAAATCCAGAGTTCCGGAATCTGGAATGTTCCGGAATCCGGACTCCGGACGATTGGTAGCAGGGTCGTCCGGAATTTGTAAAATGTTCTGGAATCCAGACCCGCCGAACCTGCCGACATCGGGGCCCCATCGCTGCCCGACCTCGGACCTCGCCTCCACTCACCTCGCCCTGCTCGCCGCTACTGCCCTTATCTCGGGGCCCCGCCACTGCTCAACCTCGGGCCTCACCTTGCCGCCGCTGACCTTACCCCGTTGCCGCTCGCCTTGCCCCGCTCACCGCCACTGCCCTTACCTCGGGGTCTCCTCATCGGCCCGCCCCAACAGCTCCACTGCGATGGGGCCCACCGGCCCGAACACTTCCTTGGCGGCGGGGCCCGCCCGAACAGCTCCACCTCGGCGGGGTCCACCCGAATACCTTCTCCTCGTCGGAGCCCGCCTGAACAGCACCACGGTGGCGGGGCCTGCTTGAACACCTCAATGGCAGCGGGGCCACGTCCGAAGAGCTCCACGGCGGCGGGGTCCACCCGATCACCTCCTCCTTGGCGAGGCCCACCCAAACACCTTCTCCTCGGCGGGGCCCGCCCAAACAACTCCTCGGCAGCGGGGCCCCACCCAATGACCTCCTTGACGAGGCCAGCGACCCGATCAGCTCCTCGGAGAGCAAACCCCCCCCACCCCCATTTGACATTCCGAAATCCGGAAATACCCGAACCTGGGCTCGGGTGTTTCTGGATTCGTGATGTCAGAAAAACGTTCCAAAGTCCGGAAAAACGCGGAATCCGGAACGGCCTTGGTCCCAAGGGTTCCGGATTTGGGACGCTACACCTGTACCACCATAGCAGTGAAAGGAGCGAAACGTAGAAAGGAGCAGATGCATCGCAGCAGAGCAACAGTAAGAAAGACCACTTGTTAGTCCAAAGACAGAGCAGGTACTGTCCCACGCAATGCATCTACTGCAACAGAGTGGGAGACGAGCACATGATAGGTTGAGGCTCACCAGGGAGATGCACAATCTGGTGACAGGACAATGCAGAGACAATCAGCTGCAGTAGCAGTGAAGGTCACCATGATCCTCAACTTTTATCCCACACGGATGCTCCAGGTATCCACAGCTTCAAACATTTTGGTCCCAATTTTAACTGAGGGACAATCTTTGTTGAGTTTTGGTGTCAGTTCTAAACTCTGCCACTGCAGCAAAAAAGAAGCCTGGCATATTTTAACATTCGGGTCTCATTTAAATGACGCAGCCCAATTTCCCACCCGTTTCACGGAACTGTGGCATACTTACTGCAGATTTATGAAGTAATAATCACAAAATGGTTACTGGGAAGTAATATTTTCAATATTGCACTGAGTTACATAGGGGGAAATTTTAACCCCAAAAAACGGATTGGTTGGGGTCGTGTGGGAAGTTAAAGCATTAAAGATCTAAATTCCGAGCAGAAGCCGCTTCCACCCCACCTACTTAAAGTTTTAGTGAAGGTGGGATGGGGTTGGGAAATCAACCCGCTCCCAGGAGGTGGGGCGCGCCTTCTAATTATAATGAGACTGGCGTGCCTCAGATTTAACCACCATTTTAAATTTAACTATGACTGGTCGGGTTTTTCAGGCCTTGTGAAACCTGCCAGCTAATGGAATAAGGACTGCTGGATCCAGGAGTTAAGAACCTTTACATTTATCTCCTGGATAGCATCGCTGCTTAACCCACTCCCCACGATGAGTGACACCCCCCCCCCCCCCCACGCGGCCTCCGATCCCTCTATCCCAGGCCTCCGATCCCCCTCCACGAGGCCACCATCCCCACCATCGCTCCTCCAGACCGCCGATGTCTTCTGCCTCTTCCCCCCAACCCCCATGCTCCTCTGCTCCCCCCCTTCCCCCGATGTGCCGTTCCTGCCCTCGATCAGCTGTTCTGGCTGATCAGAGAGCTCCTGATGAGCTCCCGGTTCCCACCCCCACCCCACCACCCCCATTCCTCTAGCCCCCATAAGTGCCCGGAACTCCCTGCCCGTGCTCCTCCAGCCTCCCCGACCAACCCCTAGCCTTAGTGCGATCCCTCCCTCCTCTCTGTGGCCTAATGCCGCAGCCAGCCTCCCAATCTGGTTGGCTGCGGGTGATAAACAGAGGTTTCAAATGCAGATCAGGCTCTGCCGTTAAATTCGGCAGGGCCTGTAGGAAGTCCGTTCTCCCGGGATTCCCAACCGCTTCCGAGCCGTTCCATTCCCAACCTGCCAAAGTATTAAAATTCAGACCTGTAGAGGCTGCAGAACATTTTGCCCAACTGGTCGATGCTGGCGTTTATGCTCCACACAAGCCACCTCTCACCCTCCTTCATCTAACCCTATTAGCATATCCTGTATTGCAACACTTTTTCATATCGATTCCCACTGACTCCCACAGCTATCTGGACTACACTTCCTCCCACCCCGCTTCCTGTAAGGACTCCGTTCCATTCTCCCAATTGCTCCGTCTCCATCGCATCTATTCTGATGATGCCACCTTCCATACTAGTGTTTCCGATATGTCTTTTTTCTTCAACCGAGGATTTCCCCTCTACCGTGGTTGACATGGTCTTCAACCGCGTCCGTTCTGTTTCCTGCACTTCTGCTCTCACACCTTCCCCTCCGTCCCAGAACCATGATAGGGTTCCCCTTGTCCTCACCCCATCAACCTCCACATTCAATGGATCATTCTCTGCTATTTCCGCCACTTCCAGCATGATCCCACCACCAAACCCATCTTCCCCTCCCTCCCCTTTCAGCATTCCAAAGGGACCGCTCCCTCCGCGACACCCTGGTCCACTCCTCAATCACCTCCAACACCCCCTCCCCTTCCCACGGCTCCTTCAAGGTGAAACAGCGATTTACTTGTACTTATATGCTGCTCAAGATGTGGTCTCCTCTACATTGGGGAGACCAAACACAGATTGGGTGACCACTTTGCAGAACACTTCCAATCAGTTCGTAAATTGGACCTTGAGCTTCCGATTGCCTGTCATTTTAATTCTCCGCACCACTCGGTTGCCGTTGGGATCCAACTAACAGGTCCCAATGCAGAGCCTGCACGATGGCCCTTCCTGTTAAGGGAGGAAAGGAGCCTCGGAACGCGGAAACGACACACAGCCCATCGAGCAGCGTTGCACAACTACTGCCCCGCCTGCGTCCTTTAGCAGTCGAAGAAGGAAGTGAGCACCTGATTTAACGCTCTACTTCCTTCCTTGAGTGTAAACACCGAAATTTTTAAAAGCTGAAAAACGTTAGCGCCTGCTGTAAATCTTTTCGATTTTCAAAAGGTTGCACACCAATTGAGGCACTCTAGAATTTCTCCCAATAGTTAGCTATATAATAATAATCTTGCTCTAACCAACCCCACCTCCTCCTGCATATGCAATTTTAGACAATTTTAGACAATAATTTTAAATCAACAAATCACAGATTTGTAATAGAATTACATTTTGGTGGAAATTTTCTGCTTTTGCGCTTGCCAGCCTGCGGTTTTCTGCAGGTAGAAAATAGATTTCTCAATGTCATATTGGATGGATAGGTGTATAAAGTTGGATTGGAAAGTTTGTTTTCTGGCACCTTTTATTTCAGCATGGTAGTCAAGAGAACACAGTGATGGTCAGTAACAGAAGGAAGGTAAGCTGTGAGACAAATGTTGAAAGGGGAATCGGGGTTGTAGTCACTGGTACCAGAGGCGGATGATTCCAACCTAGATATCTCAGCCAGAAAGGGACTGTCTGGGTTGCATCCTTCCTTCTGCTTCCTTCTCATCTGCTTCTTTCTCTTCTGCGTCTTCCTCTTCCCTCTGCGAGTGAATGCTGTAAAACTGAAATAACAGCATAAAATGCTGGAAATATTCAGCAGGTCAGGCAGCATCTCGACCTGAGATGTGAACTCTGTTTCTCTCTCCACAGATGTTGCCTGACCTGCTGAGTATTTCTAGCATTTTCTGTCTTCTCCGAGGCCTTTCATTTACCATCCGAGGCATTGCAAGCCTCTAGCAGCACTCCCTGCACACTTAAAAATCTTTTCACATGTATCGCAGCAAGCCAATACTTCAATAATTTTTTTTAAATCCAGTCCAAAAGCTTAATTACAAACTTACCTGAAAGATGTGTGTGTCCCTTTAGAAGGTGCTGACAGCTCCTCTGTCAGTTTGCTGAATGCTAGATTTTCATGGCAAGCTTAGGACCCAGCGCTGAACTCAGCGATAAGGTCCAAGTTCACTGAGATGACATTAAGTCGACGGTGATGTTACCCTCTCGCTAAGGCCATCACTTTTACCGGCAGTGCTGCTGGCCCTCGGAAAATGGCAGACTCCATGAGATCTGCCATCAGCTGGCAAAAGAGCGGCGGATGCTATGTTTTCGCAACATTATTCCAGTAACAGGTGGCATAAAACACCCGAATTTTTAGCCCTTATTTCTTTGCAATTAATCACTAATTGGCTGAGGGAAAAAAAATCTCTTCTAGGATTTTGTAAAGTGATAGTGCACGCAATAAATTAAACATATTCTGGAATATGCTCAGGATGGAGTACATTTGGGGATCAATGTGATTAATGGACTGTCGTCCAATCCAAGCTTTCATCTTGACTACACATCTTGTGTGAAAGGCCAGTTAATGTTAACAACTTTCGTGCTTGTGAATGACAACCAGATGCTTATAGTCAAGTTTGAACAGAAGCAAGTGGGGTAAATATTTTCTGCTTACATAGAACGTGCAGCACAGAAACAGGCCATTCGGCCCAACTGTTCAATGCCGGTGCTTATAAGAACATAAGAAATAGGACTAGGCATAAATTATATGGCCCCTTGAGCCTGCTCCACCATTCAGTAAGATCATGGCTGATGTTGTCAAGAATCCAGTTTTACAGTTTTAATTACGACAGAATAATATCAATGGCTAAGATAAGTACTGGGCAAACCTGTATCATGTTCGTTAGCATGTTAATAAGTGTTATTTTTATTAAGTGTGGAAGCGACATGAAGGTTTCTTTATACAATAAAAGTCATAACAAATTTTAATGGTAGCTGATAACACAATTTATTTTATGTGTGCGGCCCTCTACAGCTCACTAAAACTTATTAAGTGTCCACCCCTGGAATAGGCTATAATTTCTCTACAAGAAATAACAAATAAATTCCTGTAATACTTTGTCACAATCTTCTGCTATGCAGGTAGTGGAATATTGGCATACCTGCAATTAAACCATGATAAGCCCATACCCCAATGTACTTTCAGTCTAACTACATGAGCTGGGAGGGGAATAGGGACTTGTTTTCAGGGCTATTTTTGAAGATATGATACCGAGGGCATGATTTTCATTTTTATAAATGCGCACACACAAGGTGTAACGGAAAAGATAGAGACCGAGATCAGTGAAGCCCCCATTTTATATCTGACACTCATTTCCAAGGGCTCTTTAAGTCAGTACAGGAAGCTCCTGCCAGGAGATGGAGCCTCTTTTCAGTATACTAATGGAGGCAGGACAGGAATGAGCCTTGTCTTAGTGGCAGCATTTCCGCTTCTGAGTCATGAGGTTCTGGGTTCGAGCCCCAGTACAGATAGCCCCGGCAAGCAAAGACGGGAGTTCCAGTCTCTGAATACTGGGTTGACATCCGCGGGGTACTCACATCCAATGGGATGTCCAAAGTGGACCATATACAGTAGACATCTCAAATCGCTGGAGAAATACCACCAACGATGTCTCCACAAGATCCTGCAAATCCCCTGGGAGGACAGATGCAGTGTGGTCAGTGTGCTCGATCAGGTCAACATCCCCAGCAACGAAGCACTGACCACACTCGACCAGCTCCATTGGGCGGGCCACATTGTTCGCATGCCTGACACAAGACTCGGAACTCCTACACAGCAAGCGATCCCTACGTGGGCAGAGGAAACCCTCAAAGGATACCCTCAAAGCCTCCTTGATAAAATGCAACATCCCCACCAACACCTGGGAGTCCCTGGCCAAAGACCGTCCTAAGTGGAGGAAGAACATCCGGGAGGGCGCTGAGCACCTTGAAATTTGTCAAGGGCGGTGGCACAAAACGGGCAGTTTCAGATCAGCCGCCCATTATACGCTATATGTTCAGTCCCAGTGCAGTCAATGGTACTGAATATCAGGCGCTGTGTATAACGGGTGACCAACCCCATACCAACTGTTTGCGCCATTGCCTGAGACAAATTTATAGGCCTTTTTATTTTGTGCCTCAGGCTTATTGAAGACATGCTACACTGCTGCCCTATGGGCAGGTATCTTGGAGTGCCAAAGAGGGCCAACACTTTGCTCACTCACTTCAGGCAGCACAACGCCCACTTCTCCAGCCACAAAGGGTTCACGAGCTGGGCTGCTTCTTCAAATGCCCTGACTATATATGGTGCCTCCAAACTGGATATTCTTTTTGTCTGTCAATTCTCTCCCCCTCCTTCTACAACTTTGCTAAAGGTTCCTATCATCTTAATATGCCTTTTGAACCTTTCTAAAGACTCTTAAGATGTTTTGTCCCCTCTATGTGGTCACTTTTGTTTAAATTGCATTGGCAGGCAGTTTTCGAGTCTCACTCACCCCGCCTTCATGAGGCCACCTCCATGCAACAAGCCAAAGCTTATCTGGGAGCTTTTAATTATTAAGCAAAGGAAAGGCGTGGTAACCTGACTAATGACTCCCTGGAGAGTCCAGGACCATCAGGTCAGGATCATCATTCACACTATTAAAGCCATTAGATATGTTTATAATGAAACTTTGGCTGATCTTAAAGGTCACCACCAGTGACTGAACATCGTTGCCAATCCTGAATGCATGGAATTGCTTGGCTCCAGTGATCTGGAGGCAGACCAACCCAGAATCTTGAACAATGCTAGAGGGGAAGCTAATGAAAGGTGGCAAATCATAAAACCACAAACATTAAACCAAATTCAATGAGCCATTGTTTTCAGATATAAACCTTAACATTTGTTCCTTATCCATTAGAAGTTGTTGTTCACACTTCTGACTGGAAGATAAAATGCATAATAAAGTGTTTTTAAAAAAGCTGATATTTTGTTGCTTTATTTTCAACAAATCACAAGTTATTGTATAGTTCTGGAATTTCCTAGTAGCTACTATAAACACGAAACCAGCAAATCTAACTGTCTGACACAAAGAAAATCTGTTGATTAGTTTAAGAAATAAAACGCTTGCATTTATATATCATCTTATCACATCCTCAGGGCATTCTAAAGTGCTTTACAACCAATGGATTATTTTTAAAGTGCTGTCATTGTTGTTATCTAGGAAAATGGGCAGCCATTTTATGGACAGCAAGGTCCCATAAGCAGAGAATGGACGAACGATCAGATGATCTGGCTCTGGAGGATGGTTGAAAGCGGAATGTTGGTCAGAACATTAGGAGAGCTCCCTGCTCGTGGAAAGTGCCATGGGATATTTTATTTCCATCTGGCCAGGCATATAGGACTTTGGTTTTTCATTTAAAGACTAATTTATGACTAGTTTCCATGGTTCTCTGAATTACAAGTGAAAATAAGCAGGCAATTTCTGTAAACAAATTCCATTAACCAGTTCACTGACCAGGTTTTGAAATTGGTCAACATATGTTGTCAAATTTCCCTATGTGGATCAAATAGCATCACTCATCATAGGCAGTCCCTCGGAATCGAGGAAGACTTGCTTCCACTTTTAGCATGAGTTCTTAGGTGGCTGTACTGTCTAATAGGAGAACCACAGTCTCTGTCACAGGTGGGACAGATAGTTGTTGAGGGAAAGGGTGGGCAGGGAGCTTGGTTTGCCGCACGCTCCTTCCACTGCCTCGCTTGATTTCTGCATGCTCTTGGCGACGATACTCTCGGAGCTCAGCTCCCTCCCGAATGCACTTCCTCTACTTAGAGCGGTCTATGGCCAGGGACTCCCAGGTGTCAGTGGGGATGTCGCACTTTATCAGGGAGGCTTTGAGGGTGTTCTTGTAATGTTTCCTATAGCATCACTGCATCACTACAGATAGCATAATAAAGTCCTCAGAGCAAGAAAAACAGGCAACAGCAAAACTGACCACACAGTGGAGTGACTTCATATAAAAGGACTATTTTGTATTTCTGATCTTCACTCCATTTATTTTCCATTTTGTTTTTTCTTTTAAACTTGTGACCACTTTGATATTGTTTAGTTTGTTTGTTTTGTTGAGATATGCCAGCACTATTTTGAATGTTGAGCAATTTGCTATGGATAACCTCCCATTGGCTGTTGTGGTGTTAATTTAAGAGAAAGTCCTCAAGTATAGTATGAGTGCATTGAGGGAGTCAAAAATTGGGACCATACTAATATCCATGAGCTAGAGCATGAGCATTAACACTAATCTCAGCCTCTTCTCTGCCTACCATAACCAGTTCTTCCAGGGATTAATATCTTGTGGAAAGCATTTCATTTTGGCACCAATAATTCCTCCTTAATCATTCTCAGCTCCTTAAGCTCATCATTTTCAGATTATGTATGATTTTTCGGCTGTTTTACAATTCAAGCTCTTACCAGGTATTTTGTTCAGGAAAACAAAAAACACTCCCATGAGCAAGCCCTTGCTCCCCATGAACTAAAGTATGACTTTATATACAAAGCACCTTCAGTCTCCTTGGCCCCTTGCTCTGGGATTCTTTCCCTAAATCCCTCTACTTTTCCATCTTCAGATCATCCTTTTAGACCCTCCTTAGGACCCACCTTTTTGACCAAGCTTTCGGTTACCATTCATCATATCTCCTTTTTTGGCTTGGCGAATAGCATAGATGCATTTAAAGGGAAGCTAGATAAGTACATGAAGGACCAAGGAATAGAAAGCTTTGCATATAGGGATAGATGAAGTAGGGTGGAGGAGGCTCGTGTGAAATATTAACACTTGCAAAGACCAGTTGGGCCGAATGGCCTGATTCTGTGCTGTAAATTCTATGGGCCTGAACTTGATGGAAGCTAAGTGCCGCCCAAGTGCCGCCCAAAGGACCGCTGAGAGACCTGACGGTACTTTAGGCGGGAGTTTCGTTAAAAAGCCCTGGAATAACCGCCCTGCAGCAAAAAAAACAACTTACACCATGAATCTGGGCGGCAGTGGACGGGAGCTCCGAATCTCGGCGGCAAATGCAATCCTCAGCAAAGTACTGCCGAGCATCGAGTCAGGCCCAGGGAGGGGAGAGCACATAAAAATAAAAATTTACACCAAAGAAAATGCTGTAAAACCTTCAGGGGACCCCATCCACCTGAATCGCTGTTAAAAAAAAAGAAGGAAAAGAAGTTTACTAATCTTTTATTGCAGGTCTTCTTACTTACCATTGAGGTTAGACCTGCCTCCACGCGGCGATCCATGCCCCTGCTCCCGCCGACTCCCGCCCGGAGCAAACTGGCAGCGCAGTGAGCGGGAGGACACTAACGTGCGTTGTGTGCTAGTGGACGTCAGCAGGCGGTTCCCAGTGGTCTTCTCTCGCACCTGCGGGAGACCTCCACGAAACTGGCATCGAGAAGAGACCGCCCAGAAAACTCGTCGGCAGTCGGCGGCAGCAGGCATTGAATCCACCAAGTTCAGGGTCAAAGTAATTAATTCTCAGCGGGCTTCTGGTGAGTTAATTTCCCACCCATTCACCCACGGCAGAATGAGACCCGGTCAATTTTAATGGTCAGTCCTCATTTAAATCCTGCTGGATGACATCCTGTCCGGAACAGGGAGGAAGTTGGTGGGAAGCAGCAGACAATTGCATAGCCTGAACGCCACCGCTTGTTACGTCTTTAGATGCTCTGATAATGACTCCACGAGACAATGTGTTGTACTTGAACTGTAGTGACTTTAGTCCTTTATTGATAACTCCTTTTACACTAGACCAGTCACACCAGTTGTACAGGTAACCTGCAAGTCTCCCACTGTGGTGCTCTCTGGTGGCACACCTTGTGATAGTGCAAGCAGTAACCATGTAGGATACATGACATCACTCTCCCCCAAGCCTTTAGTGCAAATCGCCTCTGCATTGACTGTGCTCTGGGCTTACCTCTATCTGGTTGACCTTTGGTGGGTCGTTTCTATCTTGGGTGAGTGGTTGGTGTTTCGTTGGCAGTAGAGTGCTTGTGGTTTCTGATTGTGTGTGTCCATGACCACTCCATTCTCTCCCCCCGACTTATAGATTATGACGGAGGCTCATTACATCCACATACATTCAAGTCCAGAAAAAAAAGTTTGCATTACATTTGTGGTTCAGTTGTGAGGCAAGTGCATTCGAATGATGAGATACATTATGGATACGTACTGGGGAGCGGTAACCGATGTGTAAGGACAAGCTAGTCCCAAACTGCTGGATGGTGTCCAGGCAGTCTGGTGGCAGCACGGTGCTCCGTGCCGGCAGTGGGAACCTGGTTGACTCAAGTTGCCTGCTCTCAGGGCAGTCAGATTCAGGTGAATTTATAATGGGGAACAAAGAAATGGCAGACCAGTTGAACAAGTACTTTGGTTCTGTCTTCACGAAGGAAGACACAAATAACCTTCCGGAAATACTAGGGGACCGAGGGTCCAGTGAGAAGGAGGAACTGAAGGAAATCCTTATTAGGCGGGAAATTGTGTTAGGGAAATTGATGGGATTGAAGGCCAATAAATCCCCGGGGCCTGATAGTCTGAAACCCAGAGTACTTAAAGACATGGCCCTAGAAATAGTGGATGCATTGGTGATCATTTTCCAACAGTCTATCGATTCTGGATCAGTTCCTATGGACTGGAGGGTAGCTAATGTAACACCACTTTTTTAAAAAGAGGGAGAGAGAAAGCGGGTAATTATAGACGGGTTAGCCTGACATCAGTAGTGGGAAAAATGTTGGAATCAATTATTAAAGATGAAATAGCAGCACATTTGGAAAGCAATGACAGGATCGGTCCAAGTCAGCATGGATTTATGAAAGGGAAATCATGCTTGACAAATCTTCTGGAATTTTTTGAGGATGTAACTAGTAGAGTGGACAAGGGAGAACCAGTGGATGTGGTATATTTGGACTTTCAAAAGGCTTTTGACAAGGTCCCACACAAGAGATTGTTGTGCAAAATTAAAGCACATGGTATTGGGGGTAATGTACTGGTGTGGATAGAGAACTGGTTGGCAGACTGGAAGCAGAGAGTCGGGTTAAACGGGTCCTTTTCAAAATGGCAGGCAGTGACTAGTGGGGTGCCGTAGGGCTCCGTGCTGGGATCCCAGCTATTTACAATATACATTAATGATTTAGATGAAGGAATTGAGTGTAATATCTCCAAGTTTGCAGATGACACTAAACTGTGTGGCGGTGTGAGCTGTGAGGAGGACGCTAAAAGGCTGCAGGGTGACTTGGACAGGTTAGGTGAGTGGGCAAATGCATGGCAGATGCAGTATAATGTGGATAAATGTGAGGTTATCCACTTTGGTGGCAAAAACATGAAGGCAGAATATTATATGAATGGCAGCAGATTAGAAAAAGGGGAGGTGCAACGAGACCTGGGTGTCATGGTACATCAGCCATGTCTTACTGCAGTTGTACAGGGGCTTGGTGAGGCCTCACCTGGAATATTGTGTTCAGTTTTGGTCTCCTAAGCTGAGGAAGGACGTTCTTGCTTTTGAGGGTGTGCAACAAAGGTTCACCAGACTGATTCCCGGGATCCAGGACTGACATATGAGGAGAGATTGGATCGACTGGGCCCGTATTCACTGGAGTTTAGAAGGATGAGAGGGGATCTCATAGAAACATATAAAATTCTGTCGGGATGGGACAGGTTAGATGCAGGAAGAATGTTCCCGATGTTGGGGAAGTCCAGAACCAGGGGACATAGTCTTAGGATAAGGGGTAGGCCATTTAGGACTGAGATGAGGAGGAACTTCTTCACTCAGAGAGTTGTTAATCTGTGGAATTTCCTGCCGCCAGTTCATTGGATATATTCAAGAGGGAGTTAGATATGGCCCTTATGGCTAAAGGGATCAAGAGGTATGGAGAGAAAGCAGGTAAGGGGTACTGAGGTGAATGATCAGCCATGATCTTATTGAATGGTGGTGCAGGCTCGAAGGGTCAAATGGCCTACTCCTGCACCTAGTTTCTATGTTTCTATATTGCCGCTGCTCCTAGCGTCGGGCAGGTTCACAGATATCTGTGACCTCCCTGTCCTTTCTTTGCACCCTGGTTCACTGCTGCTCCCTGAGGAGCTGTCGTCTAGCAGTGTACAGGAAACTGCTGACTCGCTTGCCTGGGCGTTGTTTGGTTTGGAATCCTGGCTGGTCCCAGTCCCCTTTGGGAGAAATGTCACGAGTGACCCTTCATTCCTGGGTATGGCGATGGGGTCTGGGGGCTGCGCCTTAGCATAGTTTGCTCGTTCCGGCTCGTGGCGGTTGGTGCCAACGGGTGCCTGAGAGGTGAAGCCGATCAGGGGCAGGATACCGGTGCCGTTGTCCTCCTGAGATCGCTTGCTCTGCAGCTCGTATGTATTGGCTGTTTGTAGCCACAATCGATGGTGCAAAACTCTTGTCCCAGGGACGCAGGCTACTACATTGGATAGCTCGCTCGACCTGTGTGCTCCCAATGGGTGTCTGCCCGCTGCATTGACGGTGTCCAGTTGAAATCCTACATCGCACAACGTTTCATTACTCATAGTAAATAACCTGTAGCTCTGATCGCGAACACGTGCCTTTTTTTTTGCTTATTGCATGTACACAATCTGATCATCAATTGAATATTTTACATCTAACACACAGTTGCTCTTACATTGTTTGAGAATGTGGAACTGTCCCTTTAAGTGTGATGGGTTGCAGGCCTCCTTTAAGAGAACCTTGCTTTCTCTGCCCCAATCCTCTTCTCCGCTTGGTGCTATGTGTTGCTCCATCAGCGCTGCACCTCGTGGTCTTGCCGCGGCCATCTTTTTCTTCAGCGTATCTCCTCATGGTTTGGGCGGCATCTTTCCTCCATCCACAATGTCAACTGCATGATTCTCTTCTCCCCGGGTTCTGCCACTGAAGCTGGGAAGTCGCCTTTGGATCCGATTTTCTTCCTCCGGAGTCCTGCCACTGGAGCCTGGAAGGTGCGTTCGGGTCATCTCAGCTGGATCATCTCCACGCAGTCGTGCTGAGCGGTCTGTGCCTCGGATGCTGTGCTGGTCTGCTCTCTGGTGCCGGATCCAACCTAAGGTGAGGGCTTGCTTTGCCTCCAAGCGCGGAGGACGTCGATCGCTGGAGGGATGAAGATTTCCCACTTCCAAAGAATCTTCTCCACTCACCTTCTTCCAAGTAGCGTTGGTCCATCACCTGCAACAATCCACAGAGGTAACTTGTGCACCGCGCCATCATGGAGTACCTTTACATCCACACTACCAACGACTGGGATAAGTTCATCGGTGTAGTTGCGCAGCTTTGCCTGAACCGAGACCAATTTGGGTCGTTCAGCTTGATTATCCCATAGCCTCTTAAAGGCCTCTTGATTCATTGCTGACTGGCTCACCCCCGTGTCCACTTCCATGAAGACTGGAACGCCATTTATCTCGACTTCCATCCTCAATGGGGAACACTCGGTGGTGCTGGTAAACTTGCTATATACCTCATCGTGGGGCTGAGCTGCCTCTCTGCCTATCGTTTCATAATCCGCGCTAAATTCATGGCCATCTGCAGACTCTTCATCGGCACAGTGAGTCATATTTCTCTTACACATTCGCTGGAGGTGGCTCTTTGTTCTGCAGCCTTTATACATATAGTCTTTATAACGGCACTGGTGAGCCCTGTGATTCCCTCCACAACGCCAGTATGGAGCTACTCGACTAGCCCCCCTCGGCAGACTCTGTGTTAAGGGACTCGGGGGCCTGTTCTCTCTTCCCTGAGAGGGTTCGCGTTCTACAGTCCAGCCTCTTAAAAGGCGCCACTCTGTGCACAGTACTTGCCG
The DNA here is from genome assembly GCF_044704955.1 of Pristiophorus japonicus. NCBI lineage: Eukaryota > Metazoa > Chordata > Chondrichthyes > Pristiophoridae > Pristiophorus > Pristiophorus japonicus. Next base: position 65,834,032 of record NC_091981.1, read on the forward strand.
GGTTTGAGTCCTGAGGATGAGTCATCTTTCTAGAGCCGCAGGTCGAGGTCATGAATGCCTGGCTCACAGAGATGGCCTTCTGCAGTGTGACTGTAGTAGCCGCAGACAGTAGCTTATGAAGAAAGCCCTCATGGCCGATTCCAATGACAAAAATGTCCCGCAGCGCTTCGGTGAGGTGGTTGCCGAAATCACACGGTGCCGCCAGCCTCCTGAGGTCTGCAGCATATTTCACGATTTCCTGGCCCTTGGGCCGTCAGTGGGTGTAGAACTGGTGTCTGGCTGTGAGGATGCTCTCCTTGGGCATCAGTTGCTCTTGTATCAGCGTTACGAGCGCCTCGTACGTCTTGGGCGTTGTCTTCGCTGGCATCAGAAAATCCCTGACGAGGCCATAGACGGTGGGCCCACAACTAGTTAGCAGGATAGCTCTGCCCTTATCAGCCAGTGTGGCCGGATTGTCACCTGCCAGGTCGTTTGCTGTGAAGAAATGGTTGAGCCTCTCCACAAAGGCATCACCATCGGTGAACTGCTGCAACGTACCAAGGGTAGCCGTTTTCGCGTGAATGTCCGTAATCTCGTCACCAATTGTTATATCTTTAGATGCCCTGACAATGATTCCACGAGGCAATGTGTTGTACTTGATCACTCCAGAGTGAGGATCACACACGGTGGCCTGCATTTTATACTAGGCCAGGCACATCTGCAAGTCTCCCACTGCGGTGCCCTCTGGTGGCACACATTGTAATAGTGCAAGCAGTAACCATGTAGGAGACATGACACTGCTGACATTAACAAGGACGCAGGAACGATTCCAAGGGTGTCTCTCGGTGGGAGGAGGTTAGTCTCATGTTCAGGAAAGTGGGCAGGGAGGACGTCAGGAGCACGGAAGGCCTAAGCTTTCCTTGTGAGCCCGGGAGGAGCACGCTTACTCCTCCTTGCCCCACAAAGGAAAGAAAAACACAATCTTTTTCAGCCTCATGGGGCTCATCCTCTTCTGTCCTGGAATGGCCTGGCAGGAAAATCACAACCGCATCCATGCATGGAGCCGTGTTAAAATAGCAGTCAGGTCCTAATGATGGTGAACCAGACTTGACATGCATATGTAAAGAAGGACCTTGTCAGATTTGGACAGATGTTCTTTTAGCCTGCACATGAGAGCACATTAAAATCAGGGATGGCGGCTCCAGGGTGGGTAAGTAACTCAAGACATTTTGTCTTCTTTGTTTCATCGTAGAATTGTGCAGTTGCCTCAACCTATGAGTTGAATATGCTGGCATTTTGAGGGAGGTATTTTTAAAAGGAATTTTCAACAAAGAACCTTAATAAATGGAAAAAAAAATAAACGACTGACCAGATATTCAATTTGTGTCATAGTTCCATCTGGCGTTAGTTCAGGGTTTAGGGCATTTTGTTCATTCCTTCAGTTTGTGTTGTGACAATCCCATTTACCACAATTCAAGTAATTGGGTTTATTTTGCTATATCATTCATTAATTGTGATACTTGCTTTTGCAGTGCACCATGAAGGATAGTGAGTAATGGCAGCTTGCAGTAGTTTGCAAAAGATTGCTTTGAAGCAAAATAAGGCATGCAGTATTGTTGCCCATGCAAATCTCAAAATATTATTTTTACCATGGGTTATTAGAATACGTCAGATATAGAGTAAAGCTTCTTTAACTACCCATCAAGCATTCCCAGGCCAGATATAGCATTGGTCAGATACACAGAAAACCTCCTTCTACATTGCCCACAGGCCGTCCCAGGTCAGGTACAGAATGAGTTAGATATGGAAAAAAAACTCCCTATTCTTCGATCTGGTGCCTAGATCCTGTTCTGTACCATTGTGACATTTCATTTTCAACATCTGTCATCTTTACAGCTTCCCTGAGCAAGATTTTCAGTTTAGTGTTGATTTATGGGCCGTTTTATGTCGTGGACCCATTCCCACCAAGAAGGAGTTAAGACTGAACTCATTAATTGAATTTGGAACCTACCAACCAGTCCATAGAAACAGAGACAGTTAGAGAGAGAGAGAGAAGACTGTTATCTCAATAGCCTGTGCAGGATTTGAAGCCTGAGATAAAGGGCAATATACAACTGCTGCACCGCACTTGGTGGTTTGCCTTTATTCTATTTTGAGTCATATTTTCATAATAAATGAAATGTATTGAAAGATGTTTGTCCTTCAGATTTTTTCTAACGTGCCTGTTGACTTTTCAAAAACCATTAACTTTTTTCATCTTAGGTTTATTGTCATCCAGCGTTGATAAACCCATCTGGTAGCTCCATAAGCAGATTGGTTATAAAGTCTAGTATCCAAGAATTATTACTGACAGGTGCTAGGGAGTTGGTGAACATGTTGGAAAATGAGCACGATCAGCAAAAATCATATAGTGGGAGTTAGTAGATTTGATTGAAAGTAAAACACAGCACAGTGATTGATGGCCAAGCTAAGTGGCAGATTTGATTTGCTGCTCAAAAGTGCAAACACACACAACCAAATGCAGCAAATCATTGTTCTGCTCCCAAAATGAACATAAGAACATAAGAAATATGAACAGGAGTAGGCCATACGGCCCCTCGAGCCTGCTCCGCCATTCAATAAGATCATGGCTGATCTGATCATGGATTCAGCTCCACTTCTCCGCCCGCTCCCCATAACCCCTTATCCCCTTATTGATTAAGAAACCGTCTATTTCTGTCTTAAATTTATTCAATGTCCCAGCTTCCACAGCTCTCTGAGGCAGCGAATTCCACAGATTTACATCCCTCTGAGAGAAGAAATTTCTCCTCATCTCTGTTTTGAATGGGCTGCCCTTTATTCTAAGATCATGCCCACTAGTTCGAGTCTCCCCCATCAGTGAAAACATCCTTTCTGCATCCACCCTGTCAAGCCCCCTCATAATCTTATACGTCTCGATAAGATCATCTTCTGAATTCCAATGAGTAGAGGCCCAACCTACTCAACCTTTCCTCATAAGTCAACCCCCTCATCCCCGGAATCAACCTAGTGAACCTTCTCTGAACTGCCTCCAAAGCAAGTATATCCTTTCGTAAATATAGAAACCAAAACTGTACACAGTATTCCAGGTGTGGCCTCACCAATACCGTATATAGCTGTAGTAAGACTTCCCTGCTTTTATACTCCATACCCTTTGCAATAAAGGCCAAGATTCCATTGGCCTTCCTGATCACTTGCTGTACCTGCATACTATCCTTTTGTGTTTCATGCACAAGTACCTCCAGGTCCCACTGTACTTCGGAACTTTGCAATCTTTATCCATTTAAATAATAGCTTGCTCTTTGATTTTTTTCTACCTCACACTTTCCAACATTATACTCCATCTGCCAAATTTTTTCCCACTCACTTAGCCTGTCTATGTCCTTTTGCAGATTTTTTGTGTCATTGCTTTTCCTCCCATCTTTGTATCGTCAGCAAACTTTTCTATGTTACACTCAGTCCCTTCTTTCAAGTCGTTAACATAGATTGTAAATAGTTGGGATCCCAGCACCGATCCCTGCGGCACCCCACTAGTTACTGGTTGCCAACCAGAGAATGAACCATTTATCCCGACTCCCTGTTTTCTGTTAGTTAGCCAATCCACTATCCATGCTAATATATTACCCCCAACCCCGTGAACTTTTATCTTGTGCAGTAACCTTTTATGTGGCACCTTGAGCTAACATGGCAAATTCCTTCTTTAGTGCTGGAATATGAACTAACGTAAAACAATTTTTTCTAAGCTGTTTAATGTAGTTTCTTTTTTTTTCTAATGACTTGTATTGGCTACAGGTGTAGTACTGGAGGACTGCTAACATGGTACCTTCGTTTAAAAAGGGAGAAAGGGATAGATCGAGTAATTACAGGCCAGGTAGCCTAACCTCGGTGGTGGGGAAATTATTGGAAAAAATTCTGAGGGACAGGTTTAATCTTCATTTAGAAAGACACAGATTAATTAAAGACAGTCAGCATGGATTTATTAAGGGAAGGTTGTGTCTGACTAACTTGATTTGAATTTTTTGAGGAGGTAACAAGGAGGGTCGATGAGGATAGTGCGTTTGATGTAATGTATATGAATTTTAGCAAGGCTTTTGATAAGGTCCCACATGGCAGACTGGTCACGAAAGTAAAAGCCCATGGGATCCAGGGCAAAGTGGCAAGTTGGATCCAAAATTGGCTCAGAGGCAGGAAACAAAGGGTTGATGAGTGTTTTTGTGACCAGAAGGCTGTTTCCAGTAGGATTCCGCAGGGCTCAGTACTAGATCCCTTGCTTTTTGTGGTATATATCAATGATTCAGACTTGAATGTCGGGGGTATGATTAAGAAGTTTGCAGCTGATACTAAAATCGGCTCTGTGGTTGATACAGCTTCAATACGCATACATTCACATGTAGAAAATTGCACACACACAGATACAACACAATTCACACAGGCACAATGTTCTGTATACAAGCACAGGTAGAGTATACTGTCCATATGCATACATTGAACACTCTATAAATATGCACAATGTTCTACCTATATATGTACACAGAGTGCTTACCTTTGTATGTATACAGTATGCTATCTGTGTTCAGTTCTCTACCTGTATATGTATACAGAATGTTGTATGCTTGTTGTTTTTATGTATATGCAGCACTGTACACATACAGAAGTGCAACACAATCTGTATACATCCACGAGTACATTAATTGGTATACATGTTGAATTTGTAATACAGATTGAGGATGAGGAATTTTTGTCAGAAACGAGCGTACTATGCTTAAACAAAGGGGACTACAGTGGGATGAGGGCAGAGTTGGCTAAGTAGTCTAAATGGTGGCACAATTGAGGAACAGTGGAGGACTTTTAAGGAGCTATTTCATATTGCGCAACAAAAATATATTCCAGTGAAAAAGAAGAGCGGCAAGAGAAGGGATAACCAGCCGTGGATAACCAAGGAAATAAAGGAAAGTATCAAATCAAAGACCAATGCGTATAAGGTGGCCAAGGTTAGTGGGAAACTAGAGGATTGGGAAAATTTTAAGCAACAGCAAAGAATGACTAAAAAAGCAATAAAGAAAGGGAAGAAAGATTACGAAGGTAAACTTGCGCAAAACATAAAAACAGATAATAAAAGCTTTTACAGATATATAAAATGGAAAAGAGTGACTAAAGTAAATGTTGGTCCCTTAGAAGATGAAAAGGGGGATTTAAGAATGGGAAATGTGGAAATGGCTGAGACCTTAAACAATTATTTTGCTTCCGTCTTCACAGTGGAAGACACAAAAACCATGCCAAAATTTGCAGGCCACATGAATGTGGGAAGGGAGGACCTTGAGACAATCACTATCACTAGGGCGGTAGTGCTGGACAGGCTCAAGATAGACAAGTCCCCTGGTCCTGATGAAATGCATCCCAGGGTATTAAAAGAGATGGCGGAAGTTATAGCAGATGCATTCGTTATAATCTACCAAAATTCTTTGGACTCTGGGGAGGTACCAGCTGATTGGAAAGCAGCTAATGTAACGCCTCTGTTTAAAAAAGGGGGCAGGCAAAAGGCAGGTAACTATAGGCCGGTTAGTTTAACATCTGTCGTGGGGAAAATGCTTGAAACTATCATTAAGGAAGAAATAGCGGGACATCTAGATAGGAATAGTGCAATCAAGCAGACGCAGCATGGATTCATGAAGGGGAAATCATGTTTAACTAACTTACTGGAATTCTTTGAGGATATAACGAGCATGGTGGATAGAGGTGTACCGATGGATGTGGTGTATTTAGATTTCCAAAAGGCATTCGATAAGGTGCCACACAAAAGGTTACTGCAGAAGATAGAGGTACATGGCGTCGGAGGAAATGTATTAGCATGGATAGAGAATTGGCTGGCGAACAGAAAGCAGAGAGTCAGGATAAATGGTTGGAAATCAGTGGTTAGTGGTGTGCCACAGGGATCAGTGCTGGGACCACAACTGTTTACAATATACATAGATGACCTAGAAGAGGGGACAGAGTGTAGTGCAACAAAATTTGCAGATGACACTAAGATTAGTGGGAAAGCGGGTTGTGTAGAGGACTCAGAGAGGCTGCAAGGTGATTTGGATAGGTTAAGCGAATGGGCTAAGGTTTGGCAGATGGAATACAACGTCGGAAAGTGTGAGGTCATCCACCTTGGGAAAAAAAACAGTAAAAGGGAATATTATTTGAATGGGGAGAAATTACAACATGCTGTGGTGCAGAGGGACCTGGGGTTCCTTGTGCATGAATCCCAAAAGGTTAGTTTGCAGGTGCAGCAGGTAATCAGGAAGGCGAATGGAATGTTGGCCTTCATTGCGAGAGGGATGGAGTACAAAAGCAGGGAGGTCTTGCTGCAACTGTATAAGGTATTGGTAAGGCCGCACCTGGAGTACTGCGTGCAGTTTTGGTCACCTTACTTAAGGAAGGATATACTAGCTTTGGAAGGGGTACAGAGACGATTCACTAGGCTGATTCGAGAAATGAGGGGGTTACCTTATGATGATAGATTGAGTAGACTGGGTCTTTACTCGTTGGAGTTCAGAAGGATGAGGGGTGATCTTATAGAAACATTTAAAATCATGAAAGGGATAGACAAGATAGAGGCAGAGAGGTTGTTTCCACTGGTAAGGGAGACTAGAACTAGGGGGCACAGCCTCAAAATACGGAGGAGCCAATTTAAAACCGAGTTGAGAAAGAATTTCTTCTCCCAGAGGGTTGTGAATCTGTGGAATTCTCTGCCCAAGGAAGCAGTTGAGGCTGGCTCATTGAATGTATTCAAGTCAAAGATAGATAGATTTTTAAGCAATAAGGGAATTAAGGGTTACGGGGAGAGGGCGGGTAAGTGGAGCTGAGTCCACGACCAGATCAACCATGATCTTATTGAATGGCGGAGCAGGCTCGAGGGGCTAGATGGCCTACTCCTGTTCCTAATTCTTATGTTCTTATGTTCTTATGTGCAGGTAGAACGCACTGTATCCATCATTTGTATATGTACACAGGTGGAGCGTACAGTATACATACAATACCCATTCCTATATTCAATTTTTACAAAAAATTACTTTTATGTTATTCGATTCCTGCTGAAAACACCTTGTCGAGCCCCCTCATTATCTTATATGTTTCAATAAGGTCACCTCTCATTCTTCTGAACTCCAGTGCGTATGTGCTCAACCTATCTTCATAAGTTAACCCCCTCATCTCTGGAATCAACCGAGTGAACCTTCTCTGAACAGCCTCCAATTGCAAGTATATTCTTCCTTAAATACGGAGACCAAAACTGTACACAGTACTCCAGGTGTGGCCTTACCAATACCCTGTACAGTTGTAGCAGGACTTCTCTGTTTTTATACTCTATTCCCCCTTGCAATAAAGGCGAACATTCCATTACTTGCTATTCCTGCATACCAACTTTTTGTGTTTCATACACAAGGACCCCCAGGTCCCTGTGTACTGCAGCACTTTGCAATTTTTCTCCATTTAAATTATAATTTGCTTGTCTATTATTTCTGCCAAAGTGGATAACCTCTCATTTTCCTACATTATACTCCATCTGCCAAATTTTTGCCCACTCACTTAGCCAGTCTATATCCCTTTGCAGATTATTTGTGTCCTCGTCACAATTTGCTTTCCCACCCATCTTTGTATCATCAGCCAACTTGGCTACATTACATTCAGTCTCTTCATCCAAGTCATTAATATAGATTGTAAATAGTTGAGGACCCAGTACCGATCCCTGCGGCACCCTACTGGTCACTTTTTGCCAACCGGAAAATTACCCATTTATCCCGACTCTCTGTTTTCTGTTAGTTAGCCAATCCTCTATCCATTCTAATATATTACCCCCAACCCTGTGAGCTTTTATCTTGTGCAGTAACCTCTTATGTGGCACCTTATCGAATGCTTTCTGGAAATCCAAATACATCACATCCACTGGTTCCCCCTTATCCACCCTGCTCGTTACATCCTCAAAGAACTCCAGCAAATTTGTCAAACATGATTTCCCTTTCATAAAACCATGCTGACTCTGCTTGATTAAATCATGTTTATCCAAATGTCCCGCTACTGCTTCCTTAATAATGGACTCCAGCATTTTCCCAATGACAGATGTTAGGCTAACCAGTCTATAGTTTCATACTTTTTGTCTGCCTCTTTTTTTAAATAAGGGCATTACATTTGCGGTTTTCCAATCCGCTGGGACCGCCCCAAAATCCAGGGAATTTTGGTAGATTACAACCAATGCATCCACTATCTCTGCAGCCACTTCTTTTAAGACCCTAGGATGTAAGCCATCAGGTCCAGGGGACTTGTCCACCTTTAGTCACATTATTTTACCATTAGTGATAGTGATTGTATTAAGTTCCTTCCTCCTATAGCCCCTTGATTATCCACTATGGGATGTTTTTAGCGTCTTCTACCATGAAGATCGATACAAAATATTTGTTCAATGTCTCTGCCATTTCCCTGTTCACCATTATTAATTCCCCAGTCTCATCCTCTAGGGGACCAACATTTACTTTAGCCACTCTTTTCCTTTTTATATACCTGTAGAAACTCTTACTATCTTTTTTTATATTTGTGCTAGTTTACTTTCATAATCTATCTTCCCTCTTTATCATTTTTTTAGTCGTTCTTTGCTGGCTTTTAAAAATTTCCCAATCCTCTGGCCTCCCACTAGTCTTGGCCATATTATATGCTCTTGTTTTCAATTTAATACCATCCCTTATTCCCTACATTACAACTTCACTTCAAAAATATAGTTCTTCATTGGCTGTAAAGCGCTTTGAGACTTCCGGTGGTCATGAAAGGAGCTTTATAAATGCAAGTCTTTCTTTTTTTTAACAACGGTTTATTAACGGGAACTGCTTCCAAATATTGACATTTTTACAATGGTTTTTTCCATAGACAGAGCGTGACATGGGAGTTTTCAATGCATTTTGAAATGGAATGTTGCACCCCACTGAGCATTTTTAACATATAATAAATATATTGGAGCATTCTTCTGGCTCCCAGTTATAATGTAAGGTAGTTATTTGAACTCTCTACATTTATATTTTTTCTATTTTTTGTTGGAGTATCGGTGACTAGTATTGGTATTTTCCACTATGACTTGTATTGTGCTGTTTCTTTATATTCTTCTGATATGGAGACAGAGAAATAACATTGCTGAGGTTTTTTTAAGTTACTTGCCAATTTTCTCTCCAGTTCCATGAATGTATTCTGGTACTATACCCAAGTACCCATTATTGATGTATGAGCTTTGAGTCAGCAGGTTATTTGACTGTGGAGTATCTAAGCTTGTTACTTCCCACAAGCAATGTTCACTGGCACATACTTCCAGCTGGAGACAGGAGTAGAAATCCTGGACAAATTTCCTTCCCATGTTCCAGGGACATTGAGGTCAGTTGGAGTGCCCGTATTGCTGTCCTAGCAGAGATCAACTAACTCAGTACAGACTGCGGATTGACTCTGAGAAATCTTATCTAGTTGTGGGTTAAACACTGTGCTTGTGAGTAGGCATAAGTATTTGTGACTGTATGCTAATGCATTTTCTTTTAATTTTTAATTAGGAATTGGGAAGAATGTCATCTGTGACAGAGCTGCAACTCCTCTGGATGCATTTAGGATGATGTCCGCAGCACATTATTATCCCAAACTCATGAGTATAATGGGTAATGTTCTCCGCTTCCTCCCTGCCTTTGTTAAGATGAAGCAAATGATTCAAGAGGGCTACGTGGGGGACTTGTTGATCTGTGAGGTTCAGGTTCATAGTGGAAGTCTTCTGGGTAAGAAGTACAACTGGAGCTGTGATGACCTGATGGGCGGTGGAGGGCTTCATTCAGTGGGAAGCTACATTATTGACCTTTTGACTTTTCTGACCAGCCAAAAAGCAGTCAAAGTCCATGGCTTCCTGAAAACCTTTGTGAAGCAGACAGAGCATATTAGAGGGATCCGTCAGATCACCAGTGATGACTTCTGCACCTTTCAGATGGTTTTAGAAGGCGGTGTGTGCTGTACTGTGACTTTGAATTTCAATGTCCCTGGTGATTTTAAACAGGAAATCATTGTGGTGGGGTCCACTGGCCGATTGATGGTAAGTGGTAGCGACTTGTTTGGACAAAGAAATAGCGCAACTCAAAAGGAACTGATTTTAGAAGACACAACTCCTGTAAGTAATGCATTGCTCCCAGAAAAAGCTTTCAGGGATATCCCATCCCCGTTCCTCAGGGGTACTATCATGATGGTTCAAGCCATTCGACAAGCATTTCAAGACCAAGAAGATCGACGGACCTGGGATGGGAGACCACTAACTATGGCAGCAACATTTGAGGATTGCTTGTATGCACTGTGTGTTGTGGATACTATTAAAAAATCAAATGAGACTGGTGAATGGCAAAATATTGTGATTATGACAGAAGAACCAGAGATTAGCCCTGCGTATTTGATCAGTGAGGCTATGCGTCGTAGTAGAATGTCCCTATTATACTAACTACTTTTAACAACTTCTCATAACAAGTAGATTCAGGCCAGTATGTAAAGGGAATTAATAGCTCTGGATGAGCAGATATGTTAATGCTGTACCAGTGGGACTTCCTGACACATCTACAGAGTTTATTTGCAACATACCAATTAAGATTAAAAAGATGTGTCTGACAACAAAAATATTATTAAAGCAAACAAGTATTAATAACTATTGAGGACCATCCCAGTTGATGATTATTGTAAGCTTTTGAAAAGAGTTTTTCATTACCGTGTGACATGTTAACTTCCTAATAATTCAAGTGACTTGAATTCAAGAGCTCATCTTGTTTGGAAAGGGGTAAATTTTACAATTTAGCACCTCCAGGCACAGAACTTTGCAGAACTGGAGCATATATCAGTGCATGAAGAGATGTATTAATTTTAGTTGACTGAAAATGGAGTTGGCCACGAACCTCTACACATGAATTCCTGGCATGCGCAGTGCTGCACAAAGCTCTGTGCCAGAAGCGCTAATCTTAAACTTTATCCCCTACACTCAGAAATCATTTTTTTAAATCTTAGAATTTTGCAGCCAGTAGGCTCCGGGTCTGATTTAGCAGTTTACTATGCAATGTGATTGTAATCTTAGTGGCTTTCACAGTGAAGTGACAGAAATATTCCTTGTAACCTGACACATGTAGATTTCCTGGTGCTTGGCTGGAGAACACCATTGGTGAACACATGAAAGTAGATTGCACAGTTCCCTTTTCACCAGGTGCGTGTTATGGGAAGACCTAAAGAAGGAAAGGATAAAGTGGGGAATTAAAAAATGAAAACTACTTTTTATTTAAATTATAATTTGTTTAAATAACATATGGTGTGTTTTATAATTCAGTACGATAGTGTAGTGGTTATGTTACTGGACTAGTAATCCAGAGACCTGACAGTTTGAGAATTCAGCTTAAAACAAAATCTGGAAATTAAAAAAAATCAATGTAAAAGTGATCATGAAGCTGTCTTAAAAATGTGTCTAAAAAAACCTACCTGCTTCACTTATATCCGTTAGGGAAGGAAATCTGACCGATAGGTGATTCCAGTCCCACATCAATATGATTAACTCTTCACTGCCCTTCTAAGTGGCCTGGCATACCACTCAGTGGGGCTACCAAAGAATCACCCTCTCAGGGCAACTTAGGATCGACAATAAATGCCAGCCGTGCCAGCGACATGCCTCACCCCCAGAATGAATAAAATGACCATGAAGGTGGGTGCTGTTTTTCATCCCTTAATATGCTGCATAATTTCTTAAGCTGTAATACAAGTATTAAGCAAGACTGGGATATGTAAATAAAAATCACAAATAGGCATGGCTCACTGGTGCATAAGTTGTGCCATAAACTGGGAAAAGGGTAAACATCCCACCCTTTGCTGACATTTGCATTTGCATCCAAGTGATAGATTGTCAGTCTCAGTAGGACTAGTAGGCAAATCACTGAGCAGTGAAGAGGTAGTGAATCAAAAATAACCAGCAAGCATAAGTTCCACCTCAGGTCAACACTCATCACCTCTTGCACAGCAACAATGATGAAGGCTGTGGAGACGCTCACAAGTCACTTACCTATCCCCTCTGCCAAAGTCCAGATATTTGTGATTTTTGTTTACGTATCACAGCCTTGCTTAATATTTGCATTGCAGCTGAAGAAATTATGCAGCATATAATGGGGAAAAAGAGTATAAAATAATTCTCAACATTTAAATCCATAAAATAAATAAAAAGGATTGAAGAGCAAGAATTTTAACATCCAATCCTTGTAAGCCTTGCCAACAAAAGTTTTTAGTGCTGTACACACAACGAATGCTAATGAATAGTAGTTGTGATAGTTTCCATGGTAGAAGATAACTTTAGGAGCTAACTTTCTCCCTTCTAAAGGACATTTCTTAAAATCTGAAGTTTCAGAAATTTAAAGAAAGTGATGCTTGGAACACAAACAGTGCAATTTCATTTGGGTTTACAAGATGGAGCTAGCTACTAGTATGCTAGAAAAGGTTCAATTCCTTCCCTCCCCCACACACACTGAATGCTCATTATGGCAGCTTTCTGCCAAGATACTGTGAAGAAACCATGCAACTCTCACCCTCCCCCCTACTTTGGCACTGAGAAGATGGTGCTGGCCATCATGAGGGAGAATGTGTGAATAGGCATTAATAGGCACCAGGAAACATTGGGCAGACTGACACTGAATATTCCTCTATGAGTCCAAATGCAAATTTAAGTTCTGAAACATGTTATATGTAACCTTGCTCCACAGGAGGCAAAAAATGGCTGTAAATGAATTCCTTACCACAGCAGAACAGGAGCCAGTAAAAAATAAAATGTTTAATTTGACTTTTTAAAAATATACATTTTGAAATGTTTTGGACACATAACTTGATCCCTGAAACATTCCTTATATAAACAAAACAGCCTAAAATGGGTGCAGAGGCAGGCCCTGCCAAGTTGTAATATTTATTCTAGTCAAAAATAATGGCACTTTTTGTTCTGTGGTGAAAATTGTACTTTACATCCTGCAAATTGTGTGAAGTAAATTTCACCCATGGGTTAAAGTTATATCATCTTAAAAAATGACAGATTGATTTTTGGATGCTGATCCTATTATTAGGAAATTCAGATTCTTGTTCTGAAGGATTTCTCTGTAGTTACAATGGCAATCTCTACAATTCTTCTGCTTTGCTGGACCACATAAGATAGAGGCCATGATCTTTTCCCTGAGGCTTTGAACTTGTGATAGCACAGAAATCCATAAGTGCTAACTATGTTACTTTCACCTTCCATTCAGCACTGATGGATTCGGAACGTACATATAGGGGTAATATTAATAATCTGCGCTCCCACCATGGAGCTTCACCCACCATGAGCATATATCAAGAATTCAGGAAGGAAAATTGTGGGGACGAGCCCAAATTCCTAATATATGCTCCCAGTCAGTGAAGCTCCCAGCATTAATTTGTAAAATTGTCCCATCATCTTAAAAAATAAATTAAAAAGAGTCAAAATTATCTACTTTGACCACTCCCTATACCAAAGGCACATGCAATCAAAGGCTAAAAAAGCCATAAAGTAGATAAGTGCCCTTTAGGTATTTATTTTGTTTGGATAGCGGTGTAGGGTATAATCTGATTTGCGTCCAGTAGTGGATTCTTAAGCAGTATACCAAACACTGATATCATGGAAAGGGAAATCAGTTCTCTGTCGGAGAATATATTACTTGTGGCTAGAGGAAACTGGGAGCTGAAAAAAGTTAAGAACAATTTATTCTGCAATACCTGTATTACAGTATTTTTACATCAAAACTTTAATTTGTGTAAGATAATGCAGCTCTGTACAATAAACTACTTAAGGAGGTAAATGAAAACTGTGCATGGTAAGCAATACCTAAAGGCGTACAATAATAAAAATCACACGTATTGGGGTGACTTCAATACTGTATTACAAGCCACCCCTATTTAGATTTGGCTAGCTGTGACTCAGAGTTAGTATAAATGGATATGAACCCAAACAATGCAAATGGAGTAGAATAGAGCTAACCCCTGTCCCCACCGAGGTGAAACCAAAACATGAGTTCCAATAGAGGCTGACGCACCAGTTTCTAGAATAGCAAGATCAGTTTACTAACATACACAGGTCTGTAACATTTACCATCCAGAGTCATATAACGAAACATAAAAACAATTTGTAAAACAAGCACTCAGAGATAAAAACAATGGCTGAATTAGAACATTAAATATGCTCTCTCAAACCACTGTCTGTGTTTGTACTTGAAATTAAATGTTATTGATGACAAGATGTGAATTAATAATCATTACTAAATGTGTTCTTTTAATGGTTTTTGAAATGTTAGATATATGTACAGAGGAGACTTGTCCATCAATTATTTGTGTTATTTATGGTAATGTATTTTTAGCATGAATATCTGTATATATGCGGAAAAGATATTTATCAAGGTAAAACATTCAAGTACTAGAAACTATACAAAGTTTATATTTTATATAATATAATAGATAGGACAGACCAAAACATACTTGGTTTGTTAAAATAAATATTCTTATTTAAAATATGCACAAAACAATCGGACTTTAAGATCCTAGTACTGTGAAGAGGGTTAAAGATACTATAATGTTAGGTAAGCTTATTGTGTGTTTGTCTGTCTCTGCTTGTTACACGTAGTTTGTGCTTTTTTTTGTAATGCTAAATGAATGTGGTGTTCTTTGTCTGAGCTTCCTGGTATGTGCAGCTTGTAAGATGCAAATGATTCTGTATGCACTGTGGTATTCTGTTATTCTTTTTACAGTTTGTCCAACTGAGTTTATCAGTTTTCTAATGCTACATGCCCTCATTTGCAACTTAAGGAATACTATCCACTGAAAGGATTACCAGAAATTGTGTTACGTATTTCTGAAGAAAATGCAATAATGTGTTGAAATCTATCTATTTTATTTTAAATTTTACAAGTTGTTTGTATCTTTAGGACATTGATTGCCTTATGGACATAGGTACAGAGCATTTCAAGTCTAATGTGTGGCTATAGACAAATTCTAGTAAAATGAGCACAATTTCATCGATTGCCTATTAATACTTATAAGGTATCCATTATACAAAAGTAGCTAAGAGAGTACTTGTGATTCAACAGGCTACATGTATAATATGTAGAGGTGTACTCTTTAAAAGTATTGATAGTGGTGGAATGTGAAATATTCCTTTTTTTGTAATGACAGCATGAAGCATTACTCAGTCATATATTGTGTGATCGGTGAAAATGTTAGAACAATACATTTCCTCTGATGAAAATAAAAAGAATTAAGAGAACTTTTATTTCAAGCAAATTGATGTGGTGCTTTTAAAATATTAAGTCATGGTGATTGCGGCAGTGGGGTCATTCTTCTTCATCCCCCTCCTAAACTTGTCACTCCGGGGATGTTTGTGGCTCACACGCTCAGTGTATCCAGCTTTTCAATAATGGAGTCCAGCAGGACATCCAAATCCTAATTATTGCATCTCAATCTATCATTATTTCGGGCAGCCATTTTCAATACTATCAGTTTCTCACTCTACATACCTGAGCTAACTACATTGTTGTCTATTATACTACCGGTAATTAAATAACAACTTGCATTTATATAACACCTTTACTGTAGAAAAAGTCTCAAGGAATTTCACAAAGGGAAAAAGTAGGACTAGGAAAGATAAACCAGAAAGTTGGTTGAAGGGATATGGTCAGAGAAAATGTATAAGATGGAATGGGAGAGGTGGGCAGAAGGGGGATGGGGGATTGAGAAGAAAATTCCAGACAGTAGGGACAAGGCTGTTATTTCAGAAGTGAGAGAAGAGCATTGTTAATAGTGTACAAAGCAAAATACTGCGTCTCCGTCGCATCTGCTCTGACGACGTCACCTTCCACACTAGTGCCTCTGACATGTCTTCCTTTTTCCTCAACCGAGGGTTTCTCTCCACCAGGGTTAAAATTGCCCTCGACCGTGTCCGTTCTATTTCCCGCACCTCTGCTCTCACCCCTTCCCCTCCCTCTCAGAACCACGACATGGTTCCCCTTGTCCTCACCTTTCAATGGATCATCCTCCGCTATTTCCGCCACCTCCAGCGTGATCCCAACACCAATCACATCTTCCCCTGCCCTCCCCTTTCATCATTCCGAAGAGACCACTCCTTCCATTCCGCAGTTACCCCCAGCACCCCCTCCCCTTCTCATAGCACCTTTCCATGCAAGTGCAGGAGATGTAACACCTGCCCTTTTACCTCCTCCCTTCCCACTGTCCACGGCCCCAAACACTCCTTCCAGCTAAAATAGCAATTTACTTGTACTTCTTTCAATTTAGTATACCGTATTCACTGCTCAAGATGTGGTCTCCTTTACACTGGGGAGACCAAATGCAGATTGGGTGACTGCTTTGCGGAACACCTCAGTTCAGTCCGCAAGGGTGACCTCGAGCTTCTGGTCGCCTGTCACTTTAATTCTACGCTCCACGCCCACTCTGACCTCTCCGTTCTCGGCCTCCTACACTATTTCTATAGGAAGAGGGTACTGAAGTTTCATGTTCAGCCATGAACTCATTGAATGGCGGTGCAGGCTAGAAGGGCTGAATGGCCTGCTCCTGCACCTATTTTCTATTTTCTATGTTTCTATTCCAATAAAATCAATGCAAGCTCGAGGAACAGCACCTCATCTTTCGTTTAAGCACTTTACAGCCTTCCGGACTCAACATCGAGTTCAATAATTTCAGAGCTTAACCTCTGCCCATATTTTGTTCCCTTTCCTCACTTTTTTTACAAAAACTTTCCCCCCCTTTTTTATTTTTATTTTGTTTCTCTCTGTTTTCCACGGCAGCTGGCATTTATTCCACCATTCACACCCTATCTAGACTTATCTTTTGTTTCCTAACTGGTTCTATTACCATCTCAATTCAGCCCATCATCCCCTTTGTCTCTCAAATCTCTTCTGTCTTCCATCCCATCACAGACCTTCCTTTTTGTTCTTTCCACCCCTCCTCTTCCCCTTTCAGAGCCCCAGCACTTCCTTAAGAATCTGTTACATTTCGAACATTCGTCAGTTCTGACGAAGGGTCATTGACCTGAAATGTTAACTCTGTTTCTCTCTCCACAGATGCTGCCTGATTTGTTGAGATTTCCAGCATTTTCTGTTTTAATTATTGTTAATAATGTGCTGTGGTTCACCATTTTTCTGATTATTAATGGATTTATATTGCATGAAACTGAAGGAAGTATAACTGGGAGCACCTGGCATTTTAATTACAGCTGTTCAACACAACATTCGTGCCATAGGAACAAAGAAAATCTGCACGTCTCTCAAATGGAGCAGTTCATATGTGGTTACAAGGTCAGATAAAATCATCATAATCAACTGGAATTAATACAAGTGGCAGGTATTAACATGAGGGGAAAATGATCAACTGCAACCAAAGATTTGAACTCTCATTGGCCACAAACGAAAGTGAAATTGTTAAAGATCAAAGGTGAGAATGAGAATTGGCTGGGAGTACATTCAAGGCTATATATAACACACTGAAAGGAGTTCAGAGACTGGTCATAATCTAAGATTTGTTCTTGTTGGTTACAGTTTCAGCAAAATATCTTGAGTGTTCTCCAGCATTGTAACATATTTCAAGCTATGTTATGAATATTATACATAACAAGTATGATTTAAGTTCAACATAATTTAGAAGGAAACATGGATGAAAACATTACTTAAATAACATTTTAAATACGCCACTTTCAAACATCATAATGCAGATACAATCCGACTTTAGCTGTGGAAACCTGGCTGGGAAGACCAGCAATTAGTAGCAATTAGTTTCAAAACTATTCGAGAGACTTTTACGGCTCACTTGATGAAGAACTTTGGGAAGACAGAATATTATACTCAAAATACAAATTAACTTCAGAACCTATGATTTGTGAAACAATGGGGGGGGGGGGTAATTTTAACCCCCCAAAATGGGTGGGTTGGGGTCGGGTGGGAGGTTAAAGTGTTAAAAACCTGAATCCCGACTCCAACCTGCCCACTTCCGTCCGGTATTAGAGGTGGGACAGGTGGTAGTGCCAACCTGCTCCCAGGAGGTGGGTCACTCATTTAAATATTATAATGAGGCTGGCCAGCCTCAGATTTAACCACATTACAAATTTATCTCTGGCTGGCCGGGTTTCGCAGGTCTCGGGGAACCCGCCAGCTAATGTAAGGCAAGTACTGCTGGATCCAGAAGGTAGGTGCCTTAACACTGAACTCCTGGATCCAGTGTTCCTGCCTTATCCACCCCCCACCTCCCCCGTGAGGCCACCAATCCCTCCCCATGAGGCCTCCGACTCTCCTACAAGGCTTCAAATACTACCTACGAGGTCGCGGATCCCCTCTACGAGGCCTACAATCCTCCCCCCATGAGGCCTCTGATCCCACCACGAGGCCTACGATTCCCCCATTTGATCACCTTCCTGAGCCAGCGATCACCTACCGTTAAATCTGGAAGGGCATTCAGGAAACCTGTTCTCCCGGGTTTCCTGTTTCCTGGACACTTTCTAGCCGCCAACCCCCCCAGCCCCGCTCCTAACCAGCCTCCATATTTAAATTTCGGCCAATGTCTAATTTCAAGAAGTGTCGAAAAAAATTAGAAAATGCTGGGAAAGAAAGTATGACCTATAAGGCAATACAGAAGCACAGCAGCCACCATGGTGACGGTCACTATTTTTAATGGTTTGATTGAGATAAGGGATTAAATTAATATAACCATATTTCCTACACTTTAATCACATCATAATATATTACATTCAGCTCAATACTGTTTCAGGCCAGTAAATTTGCAACTTTTTCAGTTGTCTCGCTTTAATAATACTACTTCAACACAATCAATGTAGCAAAGCAACCTCCAAGGTCATTAATCTAACAGACTGCTCATATAACAGACACAGTTCATGAATTGAAGCTGTGTAGTGTACACATGTTGACCATCAAACCTCATTGGGCTGGATTTTCGGCAAGCATGCGCCTCTGTTCACGCCCCAGAGGGGCGGTAAACAGTGTCTAAAGGCATAACGCCGGGCAGCCAGCTTTTAAGAACATAAGAAATAGGAGCAGGAGTAGGCCCTACAGCCCATCAAGCCTGCTCCGCCATTCAATAAGATCATGGCTGATCTTCTACCTCAACTCCAATTTCCTGCACTATCCCCATATCCCTTGATTCACTTAATATCCAAAAATCTATCAGTCTCTGTCTTGAATATACTCAATGATTTAGCCTCCACAGCCCAATCTCCATATCCCTTGGTTCCCCTGGACTCCAAAAATCTCCCTAGACTCCAAAAATCTATCCCCCCCGACTGGCAAATTCAGCTCAGGGTTTGCGACGACCCAAAAACTTACTGGCCCGCCCTATAGTTTCAATCAGATCATGACGTCAATCATCATGCGGCGTTCCGATAGTGTCCCGGTTGAAAAATTAGGTGGTAGCGCCACAATAAACGTCCGCCCCAAGTGTCGCCTGAAAAACCAGGCAGTACCATGGTTGAGTAGGTGGTATTTGCCATGTCTTTAAATTGAAGGAGGAGGATCCTAAATCGGAGGTCACATTGCCTGCAACGTTTGCGCACAGCATACTCCATGAACCTCAGACTTTAAAGTGGTAGCTTTATCTGCCATTACAGGGTCCTTACAACTTCAGTGAAAGAATTTAATGGGGGCATTACTAGTTCCCCAGTGTATCATGCTCCATGCTATTGCAAGATGGAGTCAAGATAGAAGAAGGGCTATTGGCCATGTTGGCCCATGGAGGAGGAGAGGCCGAAGACGTCTGGGGAGGAGGGCTTATCCTCCACGGGTTTACTGGCATGAACGCTCATACCTCCAGCTCTCTGAGGAGCAGAGTGTGAGAAGGCTGCGCTTCCGAAAGGAAGTGCTGACAGAGATATGCCATCTCCTACAGCCTTACAGCGCCAACAGGACTGCGCTGCCCATCGAAGTAAAGCTGCCTGTGGCACTGGCCTTCTATGCCTCCGGCTCCTTCCAGGCTGCAGCAGGGGACATATGCAGCATCTCTCAATACGCTGCACATTGCTGTATTCGCCACATCACAAAGACTCTACACATGCAGAATGGACTTCACAACCAAGTTTCGTAGCCAAGTTTGCAATGTGTGAGGAGGACACAAAAAATCTGCAAAAGGACATAGGTTAAGTGAGTGGGCAAAAATTTGGCAGATGGAGTATAATGTTGGAAAGTGTCAGGTCATGCACTTTGGCAGGAAAAATCAAAGAGCGAGTTATTATTTAAATGGAGAAAGATTGCAAAGTACTGCAGTACAACGGGACCTGGGGGTACTTGTGCATGAAACACAAAAGGATAGTATGCAGTTTCAGCAAGTGATCAGGAAGGCCAATCAATATTGGCCTTTATTGCAAAGGGGATGGAGTATAAAAGCAAGGAAGTCTTGCTACAGCTATACAGGGTATTAGTGAGGCCACACCTGGAATACTGCGTGCAGTTTTGGTTTCCATATTTACGAAAGGATATACTTGCTTTGGAGGCAGTTCAGAGAAGGTTCACTAGGTTGATTCCGGAGATGAGGAGGTTGACTTATGAGGAAAGGTTGAGTAGGTTGGGCCTCTACTCATTAGAATTCAGAGAGGATGTTTCCACTGATGGGGGAGACTAGAACTAGAGGGCATGATCTTAGAATAAGGGGCCGCCCATTTAAAATGAGGAGAAATTTCTTGTCTCAGAGGGTTGTAAATCTGTGGAATTTGCTACCTCAGAGAGCTGTGGAAGCTGGGACATTGAATAAATTTAAGACAGAAATAGACGGTTTCTTAAACGATAAGGGGATAAGGGGTTATGGGGAGCGGGCAGGGAAGTGGAGCTGGGTCCATAATCAGATCAGCCATGATCTTATTGAATGGCAGAGCAGGCTCGAGGGGCCATATGGCCTACTCCTGTTCGTATTTCTTATCTTATAATGTTCCCAATGAGCAGGGAGAGCCAGAATGAGTGGGCATGTGAGTTTGGCAGAATAGCGGGCTTCCCGAGGGTTCAAGGAGTCAATGACTGCACACACGTGGCCTTACAAGCATCATTCTACAATGCAGAGGTATTGAGAAACCGAAAGGGATACCACTCCCTCAGTGTGCGACCCCACGAGGTGCGTCCTCGCAGTGAATGCCCGCTATCCAGAGAGCGCACATGACTTTTTCATCTTGCATGAGGGCACTGTCTCATGATTGTTTCGGCCACCAGGGGAAGGGTGTGGCTGGCTGCTCGCAGGCAAAGGATACGGACGAGCCACCTGGCTCATGACACCCCACCACAGAAGTGGCCAGCGCTATAATGAGAGCCATGCGGCCACCGCAACATCAATGAACAGACAATAGGGGTGCTCAAGCAGCGTTTTCGTTGCTTGGACCGCTCTGGAGGCAGCCTTCAGTACTCCCCTCTACAGGTCTCAGAATTCATTATGGTGTGCTGCATGTTGCACAACTTGGCCATCATGAGGGTCCAGGCATTGCCAGTGGGGATTGCAGCCCCACCACAGGAGGAGGAGGACGACGAACAGGAGCCTGGCGAGGCCCCAAATGGACGGCCATACCATCCACAGGGGTGGCAGCGTGGAGATGCTACCAGACCAAGAGCCACACATTGGCAGCTCATAATGGATCGGTTCTCTTAAATGGAGGAAGCTGAGGGATGCACCTAATACTGGCCACGCTATGTAACACCATAAAAGCACATCACTGGTGAAATTTGGAATTATACAGAAGATGCCAATGGCAAACGGTCAACGTAACATTTTACTGAAACAAAGAAACAAACTGCCACCTCCCCCCCCCACCCCGCCAAAAACCATACAATATACAACGTCCTGTTGCAACGCACTGAACCACAATGAAGTGCAGCAATGTACCTTAACTATTTACAGCCAGAATTAACAATTTTCAGTGCATCACCCCAATGTGGTACTAGTCCTTAATCCGACTTGGCCTGAGCTTTGTCCTACCCTTTAACCTCCTCCCATGCCTAATGCTCCTCCTCAATGAGGCCTTAGGGACTACAGCAAGGCTGCTTGAGGGCCGCTGTGTGAGTGGGTCAGACAGTCCAGATGGCCTACGAGGACACCTGGACCAGCTCTGGGCCTGGAAGGTCCGGCTGCGGATTCCTCCGCCTCAGCATCGGTGGCAGAGGTCTGTGATGGCTCGGGTGCAGAACGCGTTAGGTGCACGGCCGGAGTGGCAATGGTGGGAACCGAAATGCTGTCATCTTGAGGAAGGACAGCACCTTCCATTTCCAGGGGACCACTGCCACTCACATGAGGCTGAGCCTCAGCATCTGGAGCACGATGTGTGACCACAACTTGCTGGCCTGCTTCAGTACCGTCACTTCCCTGTTGGACAATGGGGAACACAGAGAGGATGGCAGTGATTGCATGGCATCACCTGGCTGGAGCATAGCTTGTGCCTGTGATGCGATCGCTGCTGCCATGTCACCCATGGCATGCGCCATCCCCTCTGGGACTCCACTGTCGCTGCTGGAGCCCATCTGCGTCTGTAAGCAGGCAAGAATGGGCTCTCTGGAATCCTCAGATGCATGTGCAATGCGTGTAGCTGCCTCCGCCACATTCACAGCAAGTGCATCTATGCTCTGCGGCACACTACTCAATGCACCCAGGAGGTCGCGGTGCATTTCCATGTTCTCCCTGGACATAGCCACCAAGTCCAGATCCACGCCTGCCTGTCTCTGAGCAGGACTACTGTGCCGACTCACCCTCCATGGAGTTGGCTTCCGAGCTTCCCCTCCCGCTGGGCGTTGCTGTAGGCCTCTGGGGCCAGGAGCTTCAGAGTCATGAAACCCCTCAAAATCAGCCTCCTCCCCTGATGTTGTGTCTCCAGACGGTGGGACTGATGGGGTCTCACGCTCCCTCGTCATCTCTCCGTTCTCAGATGTCAACGGCTCATGGGAAGCTGCTGTGCTTCTGGCTGGTCATCTGTAAGCACAAAGCAACAGACGTGTGGTTAGCAGCAGTGGAGGGGGAAGGGAGATAACAGGAAGGTGACAATGGACATGTATATGTAATGGGGCTAGGCCACTTGATATTAGGGGACAAGGATGTCACATCAATTGCAAAAGCCATTCACATACCATCACTACCTATCGGGGATTCAGCTTGCTGCCGGCACCAAGCAAACTGGGGTGCCCATGAGGGCCGACAATCACTGCTCTACCTCGGTAAGGTCCTGCTGATCAGACTGTCTGCCTCTGGTCCAATGCTTCTCCCTCCGAATAGGCTCTAACTTTGCCTGCAATAACAGCAAGAAGAAGGGTTGAGTAAGTGTGCACCTCTTCTTGTGCCACATGTGCCTTCCATAATAGAATAGCTGCCACTGTATGGAAGTGCAAATGTGGTCAGTATAATCTGTGTGGCTGTGGACTGGAAAAACAGGGAGGGGGTGAGAGCCTACTAGCATTGTGGCTCAGGGTGACGTTTGGGCAACGCATATCAATACTGGAAGGGGAGTGCGAGGAGGGGTAACAATGATTCGGGCACAAGAGGGTTTGTGCCGCCTGAATGCAGGGGGCATGGCTGGTGAACTGAACCTCCAGCTTACAGGTGGCTTCAACAACCCACACCATGGCTTGGAACACATAGAGAAGGGGCAGCTCCGTCAAGGACTTAACATTGTGTGAGACAGTGATCTTGCCACCGTGGCAGGGGTGCATAAATGTACTCACCCTGATGACCTTCGTGAGGTCGTTAAACTTCTTGCGGCATTGAGTGGCAGTTCTAGTCACCGTGTCTGTCGCTGACACCTCCAGGGCTATCTCCATCCAAATCCTTCTGAAGACCCTTGGCATGGGCCTCCTTCCTCCCACGAGATGCAGTGCAGACCACCTCTTCTCTGTGGCCTGAACTAGGCCCTCAGCAGCCGTTGCAGAGAAGCAGCATGCTGCGCTATGTCTCCCGCTCTGAACAAAGTGGGCCGGTGCATCTGCGCATGCGCAAACAAAATAGGCGCTCCCTAAACTTTCACTTGGGTCCAGGAAGTTTTGAGCGCATCTGCGATGTGCAAACTCTAGAGCATTTTTTGCGCCGTGATTTCCGGCTGGGGCGGCCAAGCACAGGTGTGTAATGCCTGATTTAGCGCTCCTGATCATTGATCCTTAGTTTCGGCTGAATTTTACAGACGAAGGTGCAAACTTTTTCCAATCGCTATCAGGACCACCCGCTGTGATTAACGCCCCGAAATCTCCAAAGCCGAAAATCCAGCCCATTGTTTTCTGTTTTTGTTGGGATGTTGTAAGGTACGGTCTCAATGAGCCAAGTGGACTTTACCACATATTCTTAATTTTTTATTCTTCCCCATCACTCTTCCCCCACCCCCCCGAAATGCTGACACTTGCTGAGATTTATGTTCACACATTCCATCAGTACCTCAGCCATTCTTCCTATAACTTTAGAAAGTGGCTGTCTAATAGATAGGTCAGACATAAACTGATTTGTTTGTCCCTTCCTTAGTCCACGGCAGTAAGACCAATTACAGCATCGTTAATGTGCCCTGGTTGAGATCAGCTAATATTGACACACAGGGCCCAAGTTTCCACATGATTTGCGCCTGATTTTTAGGAGCAACTGGTGCAGAACGGACTATCTTAGAAATCGCAATTCTCCACATTTTTTTTTCTGCAGTTCTAGTCAGGTAGAACAGTTCTACTTTGGAACAGAATTTTTTCTTCAAAAGGGGGCGTGTCCGGCCACTGACGCCTGATTTCAAAGTTTCCACAGTGAAAACGTACTCCAAACTAAGTTAGAATGGAGCAAGTGAAGATTTTTGTAGAACTGAAAAAACCTGTTCTACACATTAAAAAATCAGGCGCAGGTTACAAATTAGGCGTCCAGAACGAGGGGGAGAGGGGGGAGGGGAAGGGAAGTCATTAAATTCTACAATAAATCCTTATTTATACTTCTACAAATATTATACAAATAAATCCAACCTGAATAAACATTTATAAGCAAAGAAAAGATTAAATAAACCATCTTCCTACCTGTGTGAAAGTGCTTCAGCCAGGGAGAATTCTGCAGCCGTTCGTTGCCGCTGAGCGGGAGGGGGGGTGGAGAAAGCCGTCCGTTGCCGCTGAGCGGGAGGGGGGGGAGGAGAAAGCCGTTCGTTGCCGCTGAGCGGGAGGGGGGAGGATGAGGAGAAAGCCGTTCGTTGCCGCTGAGCGGGGGGGGGGGGGAGGAGAAAGCCGTCCGTTGCCGCTGTGCGGGAGGGGGGAGGATGAGGAGACAGCCGTTCGTTGCCGCTGAGCGGGGGGGGGGGGGAGGAGAAAGCCGTCCGTTGCCGCTGTGCGGGGGGGGGGGAGGATGAGGAGACAGCCGTTCGTTGCCGCTGAGCGGGGGGGGGGGGGAGGAGAAAGCCGTCCGTTGCCGCTGAGCGGGAGGGGGGAGGATGAGGAGAAAGCCGTCCGTTGCCGCTGAGCGGGAGGGGGGAGGATGAGGAGACAGCCGTTCGTTGCCGCTGAGCGGGGGGGGGGGGGAGGAGAAAGCCGTCCGTTGCCGCTGTGCGGGGGGGGGGGGGGGAAGGAAACAGCCGTTCATTCCCGGAGGGCGGGGGGGAGGAGACAGTGAGAAGGCTGCAAGAAGCCTCAATGCTGATGGCAATGTGCTTTTATTAAAAAATGTTCAAAAATTAAACAGCTGCAAAGAACTACAAGTGCCAATGTTTCCTTCACACTGCGCGTGCGCGAATGCTCAAACGCGCACGTGCAGCGTTGCCGGCAGGAAAAAAAACTAATTTAAATAGTACCCACCCCCTCCCACTTACAAAATCAGCGCGAGTGTAGGCTCCGCCCCCTGCACGCCGCGCCAGGCAGACAAGGAGCTGCAGGGCGCTCGAGATTAGCACAGTTTTTTTTAGGCGCCGTTTTAGGCGCGAAAAACGGGCGCCCAGCTCGGAGGGGCGCCCATTTTTTTTTGTGTGGAAACTTGGGCCAAATGTCTCCCCTTAAGGCTCCATTACTAAGTGCACTGTCTATTATGGAACTGAGCCATATAGACAAGGAAAGTCTCAGGTACAATCCGTGGTCTGTGCTGAGATAGCCAATCCTACTGCAACAATTGGCCTTAGTGCTTCTGGGATAGAGAGGGGATACAACAACTCAAGATATCCTCTGGATCTTATTTAGTAACCCATGTTGGGAAGTATGTACAGGATGCTATTGGGTAAGGAGAGAATCGGGCTCTGCTATGATGCTCCCCACAGTTGAAGAACCTATTGACATTCACTAACGCTATATACAAAATCATTCTTTAATTTGTTTGTGGATTGTAACTGAAATACAATCCTTACTGGATTGCTGGATGCCAGACTCTTGTACTGTGTTTATTTAATATGGCGTTTAGTATTTAACCTGGAGATGAATGCTTATTCTATTTTAAATTGGCATAAATCTGCAGGATGATATCTAAAAAAGGATCTCGTTGCTATGTATAGCTGCAAGTAACCTCACATCTGAGGGTTTAGAGATGACCTAGTTTTAATATTTGAGTCTTGCATTTGAAATTGTGTGCCCTAGATTCATTGAGTTCTGTTCTACACCTTCAAGTGTTCAGTCCAGCGCAGTTAACAATACATTAATTTTACTGCAGTAAAAAAGGAAGTGGGTAGCAGTCATTTTGCCTGATAGGTTATTCAGACACAAATTGCACTATGGCATTTTTCTTTTTACGAACTTTTTAATATGGTAAAGAATAGGATGTAATGTACTCTCTTCTCATGTTACTGGACATATTTCTATGTTGTAATGACAGGCTACTGAGTTTCTGACTTCATTCAACATATGTAAAACATTTTCTGACTTATATGGGCCTGGGAGAATATCGGAACATAAGAACAGGAGTAGGCTATTCAGCCATTGAGCCTGTTCCACCATTCAGTTAGATCATGGCTGATCTGCATCTTAACTTCATCCACCTGGCTCGGTTCCATATCCCGTAATACCTTTGCCTGACAAAAATCTATCAATCTCAGTTTTGACATTTTCAATTGACCTAGCCTGAAGAGCTTTTGGGAAGCGAGTTCCAGATTTCCACTATCCTTTGTCTGAAGAAGTGTTTCCTGACATCACTCCTAAACGGCCGAGCTGTAATTTTAAGGTTATGCCCCTTTGTTCCGGACTACCGCCACCAGAGGAAATAGTTTCTCTCTATTTACCCCATCAACTCCTTTAATCATCTTAAACACCTCAATTAGTTCACTCCTTAATCTTCTATACTCAAGGGAATACAAGCCTAGTCTATGCAAACTTTCCTCATAATTTAACCCTTTTAGCGCCGATATAATTCTGATAAATCTGCACAGCACACAATGCTCGGCATCTTACCAGCACTGTGAGTGCGAGTTTGGAGGCGGGTCCGCTATCAAAATAGCCCTGATTGACAGCGGACCCGCCTCTTTATGAATTTCCCAAGTGCCGGCTCTGCCTGCGGCTTGCAGTTCTGGCATTAAGCGGCGTGTCAAGCAATTGAGGTAGTTAAGAAGCTGCTTAGCTATTTAAGCAGCATTTTTACCAGGTCCTAATGATTTTTCTAAGTTTATTACATGGTTCCCATCACACGGGGATCATGTCAGGCAAGTGTGTCGGGTTCTGAACAACTCTGGATTGGTTTGAATAGTTGACAACGGCAAAGGTGGTATAAATGCTACCATTTCACAGCTGTTTAATTTCCAAACTTAGAAGCTGAAGCTTTCAGGAATTGGAATAAACTTTTCAGCTTTATGGAGGTTTGAAGTGTTTGCAATGAATTCTCTATCCAGTGTCACCTCCTTCGAGGAACAAAGCTCCCCATTGACAGATCGCTTCTGTCATCTCAACTTCAGCTGCCATCTATTCCAGCAGCATCGGTGACCTTGAAAAAAATCTCACCTTGATCCTCAGAATCCCACCACGATCAGCCCCAAAAGCAACATCACCAGGCACACCTGCATCACCAGCAACAACACCAACCTTCTCTGCAATCACCTGATGCTGCACAGTACACAGGGCATCAGCACCTGATAACATTGCTACCTGGGATGCCAGGGATGGCCTCACCATGGCCACATTTACTTCACTTGACACTGTACACACCCTGGCTGCCACATGATGTGCCAGGTTGGCACCACCCCACACTAACACCATAAACCATCCCTACAATGCCCAAGCCATTCCTTTCACACTGGTACTATTATGTCTCACCATTCACTGCAACTCACGAAGCCACTTCCAAAGGTGCACGCAGATCTGTCCAAGAAGGTAAAGTGTTGAAATTAAAGATTTCAATGTTTGACAACACATTAGCAGAAACATTACATGAACGTTGGCGATAACGTCCAAGTGCCAACCTTTGTGTGTTGTTAGTTAGTATGATTGGACAAGAATGAGGATAAGTGTGAGGGGTGGCTAGTGAGATGGGGCTGTGATAATGTAGCTAGAGAGAGTGGAATAGGTGGAGGTGCAAGGTAAGTTGGTGTGAGTAAGGATGTGCAGGAGTAGGGTAGGGAAGGCAGAGTGATGGGGATGTGATGAGAACTACAGCAGGATGAAAGTGAGTGTGGCTTTGTACTAACGTTTCATGATCTAATGAGATCATTGAACAAATAATTTGGGTCTGTCATCACAAAGGAAGACACAAATATCTTTCCGGAAATACTAGGGAACCGAGGGTCTAGTGAGAAGGAGGAATGGAAGGAAATCCTTATTCGTTGGGAAATTGTGTTAGGGAAATTGACGGGATTAAAGGCTGATAAATCCCCAGGGTCTGATAGTCTGCATCCTAGAGTACTTAAGGAAGTGGCCCGAGAAATAGTGGATGCATTGGTGATCATTTTCCAACAGTCTATCGACTCTGGATCAGTTCCTATGGACTTGAGGGTAGCTAATGTAACACCACTTTTTTAAAAAGAAGGGAGAGAGAAAATGGGGAATTATTGACCAGTTAGCCTGACATCAGTAGTGGGGAAAATGTTGGAATCAATTATTAAAGATGAAATAGTAGCGCATTTGGAAAGCAGTGACAGGATCGGTCCAAGTCAGCATGGATTTATGAAAGGGAAATCATGCTTGACAAATTTTCTGGAATTTTTTGAGGATGTAACTAGTAGAGTGGACAAGGGAGAACCAGTGGATGTGGTGTATTTGGATTTTCATAAGGTTTTTGACAAGGTCCCACACAAGAGATTGGTGTGAAAAACTAAAGCACATGGTATTGGGGGTAATATACGGATGTGGATAGAGAACTGGTTGGCAGACAGGAAGCAGAGAGTCGGGATAAACGGGTCCTTTTCAGAATGGCAGGCAGTGACTAGTGGGGTGCCGCAGGGCTCAGTGCTGGAATCCCAGCTATTTACAATATACATCAATGATTTAGATGAAGGAATTGAATGTAATATCTCCAAGTTTGCAGATGACACTAAGCTGGGTGAGCTGTGAGGAGGATGCTAAGAAGCTGCAGGGTGACTTGGATAGGTTAAGTGAATGGGAAAATGCATGACAGATGCAGTATAATGTGGATAAATGTGAGATTATCCACTTTGGTGGCAAAAACACGAAAGCAGAATATTATCTGAATGGCGGCAGATTAGGAAAAGGGGAAGTGCAACGAGACCTGGGTGCCATGGTACATCAGTCATTGAAAGTTGGCATGCAGGTACAGCAGGCGGTGAAGAAGGCAAATGGCATGTTGGCCTTCTTAGCTAGATTTGAGTATAGGAGCAGGGGGGTCTTACTGCAGTTGTACAGGGCCTTGGTGAGACCTCACCTGGAATATAGTGTTCAGTTTTGGTCTCCTAATCTGAGGAAGGGCATTCTTGCTATTGAGGGAGTGCAGCGAAGGTTCACCAGACTGATTCCCGGGATGGCAGGGCTGACATATGAGGAGAGACTGGATCGACTGGGCCTGTATTCACTGGAGTTTAGAAGGATAAGAAGGGATCTCATAGAAACATATAAAATTCTGATGGGACTGGACAGGTTAGATGCAGAAAGAATGTTCCCGATGTTGGTGAAGTCCAGATCCAGGGAACACAGTCTAAGGATAAGGGGTAAGCCATTTAGGACTGAGATGAGGAGAAACTTCTTCACTCAGAGAGTTGTTAACCTGTGGAATTTTCTACCGCAGAGAGTTGATGCCAGTTCATTGGATATATTCAAGAGGGAGTTAGATATGGCCCTTTCGGCTAAAGGGATCAAGTGGTATGGAGAGAAAGCAGGAAAGGGGTACTGAGGTGAATGATCAGCCATGATCTTATTGAATGGTGGTGCAGGCTCGAAGGGGCGAATGGCCTACTCCTGCACCTATTTTCTATGTTTCTATGAAAGGTTTGCACCACTGTACCCGGATTCTCCTGATGTCCCTGCTTGTGACCTTCTCTACAATGTGCAACCAGGCTGCATTGGTGTCCTGGGGAGGTCACTTCCACCCATTGGAAGGGAAGAGAACCTCACCTGAGTGTTGTGACTCCCTCCATAAGCATCTGGAGGGAGTCATGGGAGAGCTTGGGTGCAACACTGACAGCACAACTATCAAAATGAATGTGGACATGGTCCCTTTAAGAAAACTGACCGATGACCCATCATCGAATTATGTCATCAGACCCGCTTCCTTTTAATTGGCCGGGAACCTCGCAGGGCAGTCTTAACAAGCCCCATCCATGTTAAATCTTTTGGACAGAGGCGGATGAAAAGAGAGCAAGGTTGCAGTCCGCATGCGAAATCGCCTGCCTTACTCCCGACCCGGTATGAAAACTTGCGGCTAATATATCCTTCCTGAAGTATGGTGCCCAGAACTGAGCACTGTATTCTAAATGGGGACTAACCAGAGCTTTATACCTTCTAGTTCCACCCAACCATGAGAAAGTTCAACCGGGGCAAGGAGGGATAACATCAGAGTAGAAGTGAGGCCCACAATGCTGATTTCCAAGATTGAGTAATCCAGTCCTATATTCTCTCAAGTTTAGAAGCATGAGAGGTGATCTCATTGAAACACACAAAATTTTTACAGGGCTTGACAGGATAAATGCAGGGAGGATGTTTCCCCTGGCTGGGGAGTCTAGAACCAGGGGTCAACAGTCTCAGAATAAGGGGTCGGCCATTTGGGACTGTGATGAGGAGAAATTTCTTCACAGAGGATGGTGAATCGTTGGAATTCTCTACCCCAGAGAGCTGTGGAAGCTCAGTCGTTGAGTATATTCAAGACAGAGATTGATAGATTTTTGAATGTTAAGGGAATCAAGGGATATGGGGATAGTGCAGGAAAGTGAAGTTGAGGTAGAAGATGATCTTATTAAAGGGAGTCAAAGCATGCAGGGAAGTCTTCTTCCCTTCCCATGAGCGGAAGGGACCTCCCCAGGATACCAACGCAGCCTGGGTGCACATTGTGCAGAAGTGCACAAGCAGGGACGTCGTCAGGAGGACCAGGCTGCAGTGGTGCAAACCCTTCAATGATCTCAGCAGATCACAAAATGTTACTGCAAAGACACACTAACCTTATCCTACTTTGCCATTCATCACATTCCCATCACTCTGCCTTCCCTACTCTACTCCTGCACATCTTTTTTCACACCAACTTACCTTGCACCTCCACCCAGTCCCCTCTATCTACATTATCAGTTCCCCATTTCACTAGCCACTCCTCACACTCACCCTCATCCTTGTCCAATCATACCAATTAACAACACACAAGGGTAGGCACTTAGGGCTAGACTTTCCACTTCACATCGCCCATCTATGGCCCATCTATCGCTCAAAATGGACCTCTATTGCCCATTTTGTGCAAAAAGTGAAAACTAGGCCCAAAACATCGCCGGAAAAACAGGTGCCTAAGTTTCCACTTTGATCGCCGAAATGATCGCCCACACAAGGCCCATCCCAAGTTTCGGCACCTAGCATGCACTTTGCTGGGCCGATGCAAGGCCCAAAAGAGTGCTGAGAAATAGTTGCTTTTTCAGGACCTAAGAGAAGGAAATGGGCACTACGGACACCATTTTGAACTTTGGAGGAAGGGTGGAGAATTAGTTGTGAGTCATTTAGAGAGTAAAATTGAAGAAAATTGTACTCAGAAATTTGGGACAGGGAATATAAATAGCTATTATCAACTTATTTATGCTAAATAGATTTCATATATTGGAATTATTTTGTAAATAGGTTTTACATAGTGAAGTTATGTAATGATATTGTTGGTGTCTATCAAACTGACTGGCATACGGCTTAGAGAGTACAGAGAGTGCAGAGTACAGTGATTAGAGAGTATAGAGTAGAGAGATTATTAAAATTAGTGAAAGCAATTATCGATAGTGATGGGGCCCATGCTTTCCCTGCCTTTAATTGCAACTGTTCACACACAGGTTACTGAAAGGATCAATCGAAGAGGTGGCACAGTAATGCGTAGACGGAGACGAAGACAGAGGAGGAGACCGTACAGCCAACGAAGGTACTTGGAAAAGCAATCTTACCTGAACTTGTCTGAAATGCTTGTCTTAGGAGGCTGCGATTCCGGAAGGAGGTCATCGATGAATATGCCAACTCGTCAAGGTGATCTGCAGCCTTCCAGCACCATCAGAACCGCACTGTCCGTTGAGGTGAAGGTTACTGCTACTTTAGCCTTTTACGCATCGGGATCTTTTCAAGCTTCAGCTGCCGACATCTGCCATATCTCTCAGCACGCTACACACTGCTGCATTCGACAGGTGACTGAAGCCCTTTACTCTCGCAAGATGGACTTCATAAGCTTCCCAATGACCAGAGAAGCACAGACCGAGAGGGCTTTGGGTTTCTCGAGAATAGCAGACCTCCCCAAGGTGCAGGGAGCAATAGACTGCACGCACATTGCCCTGAAAGCACCCTTAAAGAACGCGGAGGTGTTTCGTAACAGAAAGGGGTTCCACTCACTAAATGTGCAGCTTGTTGTCGACCACAATCAAACAATTCTGACAGTAAATGCTACATTTCCTGGCAGCATCCATGATGCGCACATCTTACGTGAAAGTGCTATCCCTGACCTGTTTGCCAATCAGCCAGAAGGTCACGGTTGGATGCTGGGGGATAAAGGATATGGCCTTGCCAGTTGGCTCACGACCCCTCTGCGTAATCCTGTCACTGAAGCACAGAGACGGTATAATGAAAGTCACATAGCGACTCGCAACATCGTTGAAAAGACAATTGGAGTCCTAAAGCAACGCTTCAGTTGCCTGGATCATTCTGGAGGCAGCCTCCAGTACCACCCTGATCAGGTAGCAGATTGTGGTGTGTTGCATGCTGCATAACCTAGCTATAAAGAGAGGACAAATAATGCTATATCATGCTGCAGGTCCACCAGAAGGAGATGAGACAGATGAGGCAGCCGGCGAAGATGAAGAGGAGGAACAGGCGGGAGAGGACGCGGGCGAGGACATAGGGGAGCTGAATCAGCATGGCGATCTAGCACCGGTACCACCACACCTTTCCCGAGGACCGGTAGCCAGTGGCAGTTACACGGCCGCTATGCTTTTGTGTCAGCAGCTCATTAATGAACGCTTCGCGTGAACTATTATTGTTGATATTCAAACGTTCAATTACAGTTACGGTTAATCAAAAGTTTCATTTCCGTGGGGAAACAGAATAAACAAACAAATAAGAATGAAAAACTGTACATTGTAAAACTTATATAACTAAGAGAGAAGGTACAAAAGTTGTAGAAATTTTTTTTTTATTAAGGAACAAAATTTTTTTTAAGAACTAATGAACAACACCCTCCCTCCAACTCCCCACCCACCGCACCAACCCACCCTTCCCTCAAAATCCCCAAAACGTTAGAAGAAGAAATTGAACATTTAATATTAATAACAAGTGTCATTTAAGTAATGATAACAAGTGAAATAAGTGACCATTTAAGTAATAATAACAAGTGACCATTTCAATGATGATAACAAGTGACCATTTCAGTAATGCTAACAAGTGACCATTTAGGCTATAATAACAAGTGACCATTTCAGTAACGATAACAAGTGACCATTTCAGTAAGAATGGAAAGTGAACAGTTAAGTAATGATAACAAGTGAACATTTAAGTATTGAATACAAGTGTCCAATTTAGTAACAATAACAAGAGAATAATAAAGTGATAATAACAAGTGAACATTTATGAAACAAGTGAACTATTGAAAAGCACTCCCCCCTCCCTACCTGCGGCCACATTTCCCTCCAGATTCAGTTCCACCCGCCCGTTTTGGTCTACGCAGACCGACACCAAGACATCGTGCAGAGTGGGACGGCAAGACTTCCTGCCATGGTGGAGGTAACAGGGTAGAAGCGGAAGCCTCAGGCTCTACTTCCGAGTCAGGAGGAACTGTGTCCTCCGTACTCGCTTGTGTGCTTGGGGTCTCGCTGCGAGTGGACACAACACTTTGGGGTGCAGTGCCATGTTCAGCCAGCAACGCATGCTGTAGGGTATTTGTTGTGGCTATCTGCTCCCTGGTCGCCTCCAACGTCTCCCGAGCAGTCTGTGACTGCTCAGAAGACCAGCTGGAGAAGCGCGAGCAGAACCCGCTCCAGGTTGTGGAGAACTGGCTCCAATTGGCTGAGAAACACGCGAACCCCTGGATAAGGTCGCGACCGATCGCGACCGTCTCCCTGCACAGGGATAGTAAGCTCTCCGTCTGGTCCACCATGGCAGGCGAGTGCATATCACGCTGACCGGACCGCCGTGGGGTCGGCGTCTGCAATGTCACGTGCCTTGGCGTCACCACCTGTACACCGCTTGGTCCCGGTGCCTCATCTGTCTCAAAAGAGATGGGCTCAGGTTGTTCCCCCTCCACAAAAAAATCTCCTCCTCCTCCTCCTCACGCACAGCCGCAGCAGGAGTCTGCACTGGCTCCTCCTCTGGCTCTTCCTCCTGGGAGGTTCCTGAATGTTCAGTGGACGTGTCCGCTGACTCCAGTAATACTTGTTGACCTTTGAAAGACAAATGGAAGTTATAAACAACGTTTAACAAATCAAATCAATTCATCTCAATTTTTCAAGAACTCAAAACATTACCATTAGCCCACATGCACAAGCGCTCACCAGGCCTAACATGACCTCATTTGAAGATCAATAGTACATCTCAATAGTATAACTTAATTATATATCAAATTAAAGTATCATTGCATAGGATTACTCGCGTAACAAATATTTACTATTGATTCTCACATTGCACAATGCACAGTTCTCATTACTCACGTGACTCTAGGGTGGGTTCGGCCACACCACGGGTTGTGACCGAACGGCTTTTTGGCCTCACCAAGGCCACTGCAAGCTCCTCATAGATGTTGAGCAACTGCAGCATGGCACAGCCCCCGCCCGTCCTGCGTTGCTCTCGCTGGTTGATGGATAAGGTAACATTGCACGGCATAAGCAAATGGATTTGGCAATAAACATTTATGACTGA
Source organism: Pristiophorus japonicus (assembly GCF_044704955.1). Classification (NCBI taxonomy): domain Eukaryota; kingdom Metazoa; phylum Chordata; class Chondrichthyes; family Pristiophoridae; genus Pristiophorus; species Pristiophorus japonicus. The sequence goes on from NC_091981.1 coordinate 65,869,485, forward strand.
CAGATTTATAAGTTCAGTTACAAGTTTGCACGACATTGCATAGGAATAAGATATTTCATACTGTAACATTCAAATTTATGTTGCGGTGCATAAATGTAATCATAATTTAATCCTAATTTAGTTATTTAGTTATGCTTAAAGATTACGAGATAACATTGCAGATTCTAATTAGAATTTCCATATATTATTAAATAATAAATATGGATGATTTCAAATATAAATTTAAGCTTACTCTTGCAGCTGCCAATAGACTGTTCCATCTTTTGCGACACTGGTCCCATGTTCGGGCTTCATTAGATGCCGATGTGACCACGTCGGCAATCTCTGCCCAAATCCTCCGCTATGCACGGGGTGGAGGTTTCCCATGCCCACCCCGTGTCAGATCATCCCACCTCACGCTAACACTGTTAACTAGGGCCTCATTGGCCTCCTCGCTGAAGGGCTTGGTCCTCCGCCTTTCTACAGATCCCTCCATTCTTTAAATTGATATGAATTAAGGCTTTTTCAAATTACCTGCTTCCTGTCTCCCCTCTCTCTCTCTCTCCCAGACCCACACAGAGCTTCTGAGCATGTGCGAAGACCCTTGACCTCTCAAAACGCGGGAAAGAGCATCAACCTGAAGAAAAAAATCAACCTGCACATGTGCAGTAATGCGTTGCTAGGGAAGCTTTTTTTTTCATTCTGTTCTGTTTTCTTTGGGCGATCGTGACATCGCCGAGAAATCACATCGCCCATTTGACATCGCTGGGGTAAGGCCGAGTGGAAAATCACAAAAAAAAATGGGCCTTGAGCCGGTGATCAGCACGGGCAATACGTTCCACATCGCTGGAACAAGGCCCATTTTTTTCGGCCTTAGCCACCAAGTGGAAAGTCTAGCCCCAAGGTACTATAGCCAATGTTCATGTAATGTTTCTGCTAACGTGTTGTCAAACATTGAAATCTTTATTTTCAGGACTTTGTGTTCTTGGACAGATTTGTGAGCACCTTTGGAAGTGGCTTTGTGAGTTATAGTGAATGGTGAGACATAAGGGTACCTCCCACAATGGTGATGAGTGTGAAAGGAATAGGTTTGGCAGTGCAGGGATGCTTTATAGAGCTGGTGTGGGGTGGTTCCAACCTGGCGCATCATGTGGTAGTCAGGGTGTACAGCTTGAAGTGAAGTAAAAGTGGCCATGGTGAGGCCATCACTAGCCTCCCGGGCAGCATTGTGGTGATTGCGGAGAAGGTTGGTATTGTTGGTAGTGATGTTGGTCTGTTTAGTAATGTTGGTGTCGGGGCTGATCATGATGAGATTCTGAAGATCAAGATGAGATTTTTTCAAGGGCACCGATGCTGCTTGAATAGATGGCAGGTGAGGTTGAGATGACAGAAGCACCCTGTCAGTGGTGAGAGAGGTTGCTCCAAGGAAGTGACACTGAATAGAGAGTTCACTGCAAACACTTCCAAAGTACATTCATCTCATAAATCTTTTCCAAAACCTGAAGGCTTCAGCTTCTGACATTGGAAAGGGAACAGCTGTGAAATGGTAGCTTTTATACCACTTCTGCAGCTGTTAATTAGCCAAAGCAATAGAGAGTCACTGAGAACCTGACACACTTACCTGGCGTGAAACCCGAGGGATGGCAAAACTATCAAAAGATTGGTAAAATTGTAAGTGTCTGCTTTTAAGCCTGTTAACTAGCATTTAAGTACTTTTTAATGATGTTAATTATCTGCCGCTTGCTGTCGGGTCGGTCATCCGAATGCCGACCTGCCAGTTGAGAAACTCATACGGAGGCGGCTTCAGAGCGGGATCACGACCAGCTGTCAATCAAAGTCACTCCAAACCCACACTCCCCAGTATCGAGATCCAGGCCCCCTTTGGCCCCCAATCGCTCCTCCGTGCCTTAGTCCCCCTCCCCCCATGGCTTCCGATCCCTCCTCCGAGGCCCTGATCCTTCTCCCCGATACCAAGTTCAGGCCCTTGATCATGACTCGAGCCCCCAATCCTGACTTACCAGCTCCCGATCCCAAGTTCAGGCTCCTGATCACGATTTGAACCCCCGACCCTGTGCTCAAGTACCTACCTGAGCGGCCTAATCTTGGAGAACCTACCTCTTCCTGCAGAGCCGTATTCATGATGATGAGTGTCTAAGACCCAAAATCTGGTGCTCCTTGGACCTCACTATTTGTGCACAGGAAAATAACGCTGCATTGAGGCAGCTTCTGAACTTAACCCCCTTTGTCTTTAAATGACAAATCAGCTCCATATAAATTCTCCACAAGTACCAGTACTCTAGGAGAGAAACTTGGCATTTTGAATAGCTACCTGCCCTAAAGGCAAGTGGCCATCAGCTTCTACAATCGTCACAGAACCAGATAAGAAAGAAAGACTTGGATTTATATAGCACCTTTCATGATCACCGGACGTCCCAAAGCACTTTACAGCCAATTAAGTACTTTTGGCGTGTAGTCACTGTTGTAATGTAGGAAACGTGGCAGCCAATTTGCGCAGAAGCAAGCTCCCACAAACAGCAATGTGATAATGACCAGATAATCTGTTTTTTTGTTATGTTGATTGAGAGATAAATATTGGCCAAGACATCGGGGATAACTCCTCTGCTCTTCTTCGAAATACATCCACTTGAGAGAACAGACGAGACCTAGGTTTAACGTCTCATCTGAAAGACGGCATCTCCGACAGTGTAGAACTCCCTCAGCACTGCATTGGAATGTCAGCCTAGATTTTTTGTGCTCAAGTCCCTGGAGTGGGACTTGAATCCACTACCTTCTGACTCAGAAGTGAGTGTGCTACCCACTGAGCCACAGCATTAACCTAAAATTTTTAATTTGTACTCAGGCCCCATTATTTGCCACAGAAAGTGCACTATTTCATCATTAACCTTCACTCAAGCAGCACGGAAATAATATCGCACTTGGAGTACTGTGTCTCCATACTACAATAAGGATATTGAAGCACTGGAGAAAGCCGAGAAAAAAATTACAAAGATGATACCAGAACTGAGAGGACACAACTATCAGGAAGTATTGAGCAGGCTGGTTACTTCCTCTGGAAAGGAGAAGTCTAAGACAAGACCTGATAGAGATCTTCAATATTATGAAGGAGTTTGATAAAGTGGATGTGGAGAACCTGTTTCCATTTGTGGATGAGTCTAGAACAAGTGGGCACAAATATAAGATAGCCACTAACAGGTCAAATACAGAATTGAATAGAAATTTATTTTACACAGAGCGATGAGATTGTGAAACTCAATGCCACAAGGAATGGTTGAAGCAGATAGTGCTGTTGTATTTAAGGGCAGGCTTGATGCATATATGAGGGAGAAGGGAATAGAGGAATACAAGGGCAGGACAGGAAGGGATAATTAGAGTGAGAGATGTCTTGTGTGTGGGATAAACCCTGGCACAGACCAGTTGGGTCGAATAGCCTGTTTCTGTACTGTACATTCTTTGTAAGACAAGTTATGCAGTTATTTTAGTGGACACCACAAAGTTAAAACAATCAGCTGGATTTTAACTTCATGACATACTGAGAGTGGGGGTAGTACGTGGCAAGTAAGTGCAGTGCCTCTGTCAGTAGTTTTTTAACCCAGTCACTGTATTACCATATTATTTCCAGGTTTCCCAACCAATCAGCATGAGCGGGCATGATGACAACCCGCATGCGACGATTTCAACTCCAGTATTTAAAGGGACACTCCAAACATGCAATTTGATGAAGTTTGGAGTTGGGAGCACAACAGAAGGAATTGGCAGAATGGAGTCCAGACCTTCAAAGCCTGTGCCTTGTTTTAGAGACGCCTCCCTGCAGGTGCTGCTGGGGGTTGTAAGGGCTGTAATGGGGACTCTTCTTTAATGATGGGAGGAAGAAGCCTGCAGGTGAAACAAAAAGGTGTGGCTGGAGGTTGCCCATGAGGTCAGCAGGAACGTGATACCATGCTCATGGATTCTATACCAAAAGCGGTTTAATGACCTCAACAAGGCAGGAAAGGTGAACACAGTGGCACATTCACTTACATCCTAATTTGCATATCACCCCAACCCTCTCACTCTGCCTTCTCAAGCTTACTCTAGCACATCACTCCTCTGGCTATGCATTTCCTCACATCCCCACTATCCAACCACCGCTGCATTCACCCTCATCCTTGTGCAATGTCATGCCTCTCCCTCATAGTTACCCTCAACAAATGATCTCCATCCATTCATTTGTTCAACACACGCCATTACTCTCGCTCATAGGTTTCTTCTTTCCCTCCTTGCAGGAGAAGAATCAGAGGTGGCGCATTGCGCAACTGACAGCTACATAGGAGGAGGCGTTGGACATCAGTGGAGTATCGGCGTGCCTGGCCATCAGAAATGGGGAGATGGGGGCCTCCCAGCTACCTGGTGACAGAATTAAATATCAGTCAGCCATACAGCATGCAACACTCACTCATGTTAACTTGATGTCAGTAGAGAGTGAAATATGATCATGTGCATAATGATCATTTAAAACATTATTACATTGACAGTTCTAACTCATGTCCTTAATCTACCACAGGGCCTTCAAGCATCCTGCATAAGATGATTCAGGAGGATGACAACGACTCCTCAAAGGAGGTCACTCCCTCTGAGGGTGCAACATCATAGGACGCATGCAGACTATGCACCAGCTCAGATACCCTCACTTCAGTGGGACCAGTAAGGAAGTAAGGACCAGTTGGGTTTTCACCTGGTGACTCACACATCACAAGTGAGCAAGAGCAGATGGGGAGACAGGGACAGCAGTGGAGTGTCCGCAGCTAGACATGGATGGTGTAACTCGGGGGCCTTTGCTGAACAGGATACTTCTAGAGCAGTAGAAGAGAATGTGTGATGTACTGGCAGGCGTTCCAGCCACACTGTGCATGCTTGGAGAGAGATTGGAGGAGTCGTTCTCAAGTATGAGTAGCATGATGTCAGAAGCTTTTACGATGATGTCTTCATCCATGGGAAAATGGCCACCTTCATGGAGCATCAAACGCGGCAATCAAATCAGTGCATGCTGGCCTTCACCAATGGCTTGCACACTCTGAATACCACTGTAAGATTTGGATCACAGCTCACACAGATTACCCAAAGGGTCTTGGGAGTCATAAGGAGCGGTACTTCAAATATAGTCAAATACAACACATAATCAGGATAGACATAGTAGACATACGACCATGACAAGCAGGCCCCGATCGGATAGAAGGCTGGCGAGCGCGAACAGCTCTTCTCTGCACTGTCTGTGCTAAAAAGCCCTTTAGATTTCTCTTTTATTCTCTTTTTAGGGGTAGGCCTGGGGTAGAAGGACAGGACTATCTAACTTGTAAGGGCTCTTCCCAAACCAAGATGCCCAATGGTATGTTGAGTTCTTTGTCTCAACTCTCAGATGAAAACCCTCCCTGTCCCATGAGATCATACCTTCTCTTGGATAGTTTGTTTATCTCAAGGTTCCTTGCTCAACCTCTTATCAAGGCTTGTTTTTGCATTATGCCCTTGTAACTCAACTATCTGTACAACTCCTTATCTGATATGACTGGAATCCTTCTGTGTCATCAACTTAGGCAAACTGTTGAGCTAGGGAACCCATATAAGACTATTATTTCTTTACAATTTATCATTTCTTCCAATCCATGATTTCTTACACCACCTTAAATAGGATGAATGGTACCCTAGCAGTGGCCATTCATCACCCCATTGATCTGCAGAAAAGAGTTCTCCAGCTCATTGCTAGCAGGGAAGTGTGGGTAGACCTTGAGAGGGATGATGGTAAAAGGGGGCATGGAAGTGGGGACTCAGCTCAAAGCACTTTGATTTCTCACTTTTTGCTCCCTCCCCTCAATCAGTACCCTACATGCTGCCTCATGTTCCAATGGCCGTATCTGTCCCTGCACAGATGCAGGTGGAGCAGTCTTTGCCGAAGACCTCATGGGTTCCAAAACCCAGAGGACATTGGTCAAGAGTATCTCAGCAGTCAGAGCAGGGATCTGAGCTGTCTGCCTCTACCTCTGCTCAAGCCACAGGATTGCACCACGTAGAAGTGTTAGGAAGAGGAAGAGTAAAGATTTGTATTGCACAAGGATATGCACATGGGTGTATTACACAATGTTAGATTGGTAAGATTTTGTTTTAATTTTGAGCCACATAAATATTATTTAATCTTGCCCATTTTTGGATGCTGCCTGACAAGTGGCCTTTTCACCTGTGATGAATGGCAAGACATGAATTAACATCGAGCAATGGGGGGCCGTGAAAGGGATGCTTGGTTGTTTGCAGGACTGCTTTGTTTTAGTGTCATTGGAGGTGGGGGATGGGAGGTGGGGGGGTGGGGGGGAGTGGCTTTTGCATTGTGTCATGGTGGACTGGTGGAACTTATGTGAACCTCGCAATAATGAGGATAGTCCAGGCATCCTGGGAAGCAATGAGTGCCGTCCGCAGGAATCTGGGAGCTCGGCGGGCGGGAGGTCAGTTGTGCCACTTGGCCGTCCGCTGACGTCAGCGGGCAGTTCCCGGCGGCTCTCTCCTCCCACCAGCTCCAGGCCACCTGGAAAGTGGCACTAGATGGATCTTCAGGAGGAATGTCGGCGGGAGTGGGTGGCAGTCGGCGGCAGCGGGCGGTGGGCTGATGAATTTCGGCCCCTATATATTTTTGAGGCAATAGTGCATCTTGACATCTTTCATGTGTTAATGCCTTGTAAGATTCTCCTAGTAATCCATTATTCCGTACTCAGGCAATCCATGTTAGTTGGAGGCTCATATGAACTTGAATGGTGAGCCCACAATAAACGAACCAAAGAAACAAGGATTCAAACATTTGATATCTAAACTAATACTTTACCTATAGATTTTATACGTATGACCTGTAGTCTTACTATTCCTATCCATTTCAAATAATGGCCCATAAATTCCAGCCTCCTGGGTCCGTACGGAGTGTGTACGGACACGGGAAGGCATCGCAAAAGCCGTTTTTCAGTGTACAATGCGCAGGCGCTGAAAGTCGGCTTTTCCGATCTATCAAGCTGAAGTTTGACAGAGCTAACGCATATCTTGCCCAGCAAATGTCCTGAAAACTCTTGCGCCTGATAAAAGCAGGTGCATAGCCTACTTTTACAGGCGTAAGTGTTTTAAAACACATTTAAAACATAAAAAATAAAATTTAAAAAACACATTTTATTTTTAAAAACCCTGCCCCCGACGCTAAATTTATTTTAAAGCATAATTTTTAAAACTTTTTAAAAAATCGGAATTTAAAAAAAAAAATACATAAATAACTTTAATTTAAATTAATGTTAAATATGTAGTGTATTTTTTCTATTTTTTATTAATGTGTTTTGAGAACATACTTTACCTGGATTGGCTGCCCAGAGCCATGTGACTGTAGCTCCAGCCCTGCGTACATCCTGACATGCACGTGCTGCGACGCGCAGTCAGTGGAGGCCTCAGGACCGGGAACTCGCGTGGGCGCAGCAGCTTCATGTAAGTGTTCTTCTTTTTTCTATAATCCAGTCAAATGCCCGCGGGAAGGAGAAACCTGGATTTCTGGGCCATGGTATCTAACTGGGTGGCATCCAATTCTTCACCATTCAATCATATCCATTCTGTACTTCTCCAAAGAAAATAACCTTGACCCTATCCTCATAACTAATGTTCAATTGGCCTACTCTGCACCCATTCTAGAGCCTTGATATCTTTTGCCATGTGTGGCGACAAATTTGGATGCAATACTCCAAGTGTGGATGCACCAAGGTATCATATGGCCCAAGTGTAGCATTCCTCATTTTGTATTCAATGGTCCTAGCAATACAACCTAAAAATCCTTAGTCCTTTCTCTATAGCTACCTCACATTACTTCTGCACTTTTATCAACCTGAGGTGCCAACCTGGTGAAACTGCAACACAGGACTACATGCATGCTAATCAGTGGAAGCAGCATGCTATAGAGCTAAGCAATCCTACAATCGCAGACACGTTTTACTCAATCTCTCCTCAAAGGACAATCCCCCCATCCCAGAAATCAGTCTGGTGAACCTTCGTTGCACTTCCTATATGGCATGTATATCCTTCCTTGGGTACTCTGTACACAAACTGTAAACGCAGACATGTTTAGGTTTTCCTGGGCACAGGCGGTACTTCAGAGCGTGGCAGTTTCCTTCGCGCATGCGCAGATGACCCGACCCACTTCCAACACAGCGGGAGAGATGGCGCAGCAAGAGGGCAACAGCATGCACAGCGATTCTCTCTAGCAACTGCTGAGGTGTTGGTGCAGGCCATTGAGAGGAGATGGCCTGCACTCCATCTGGTTGGTGGAAAGAGGCACGTGCCCAGCATCTTTCGGAGAATTTGGAGGGAGATTGCCCGGGAGGTATCAGCTGCAGACACAGTGGCGAGAACTGGCACACAATGCTGCAAGAAGTTCAACGACCTCACGAGGGTCGTCAGGGTGAGTACCCTTCACATTTATGTAGGCCTGCCATGCTTGCAAGATCACTGTCTCACACAATGTTAAGTCTTTAATGCAGCTGGCCCTTATCAGTGTGTTACAGGCCATGGTGTGTGTTGTTGAATCCAGCAGAAAGCTGGAAGTTCACTTCTCCAGCCATTCCCTCTGCATTCAGGATGCATGTACCCTCTTGTTCCCTAATCATTGTCAAGCCTTTGCGCATTCCACTCCCACTGTTGATATGTGTTGTCCAAACTTCACCCTGAGTCACTATGCTACCTGCCTCTCACCTCCTCCCAGTCTTTGAAAAATCTCAAGTCAACACAGATTGAACTGAACACGTTTGTACATCCACACAGTGGCAACTATTGAACTATGGAAGGCACATGTGACACAAGAGGAGGTGGACTCTGACTGAACCCTTCTTCTTGCTCTTATTGCAGGCCAAGCTCTCCCATAATAGAAGGGAGCAACGTCGTACCGGAGGTGGACAGCCGGAACTGCTGAAGCTGACAGAAATCTAGCAGCGAGTGTCGGCCCTCATGGGCACCCCAGTTCACACAATGGCCAGGGACGATGCCGAGCCCCCTTTCGGGTAGTGACGGGATGCAGTGGCACTTGCGAATTCCTGTGAATTTCTTGACTCCTAATATCAAGTGGCATAGCCCCTTTATATATAGATGTCCAATGCCACCTTCCTGTTATCACCCTGCCCCCTCCCTTGCTGCTAACCAAAGAAAGGAGGGAGAGAGAAAACGGGTAACTATAGACCTGTTAGCCTGACATCAGTAGTGGGGAAAATGTTGGAATCAATTATTAAAGATGAAATAGCAGCACATTTGGAAAGCAGTGACCGGATCGGTCCAAGTCAGCATGGATTTATGAAAGGGAAATCCTGCTTGACAAATCTTCTCGAATTTTTTAAAGGATGTAACTGATAGAGCGGACAAGGGAGAACCACTGCATGTGGTGTATTTGGACTTTCAAAAGGCTTTTGACAAGGTCCCACACAAGAGATTGGTGTGCAAAATTAAAGTACATGGTATTGGGGGTAATGTACTGATATGGATAGAGAACTGGTTGGCAGACAGGAAGCAGAGAGTTGTGATAAACGGGTCCTTTTCAGATTGGCAGGCAGTGACTAGTAGGGTGGCGCAGGGCTCAGTGCTGGGACCCCAGCTATTTACAATATACATTAATGATTTGGATGACGGAATTGAGTGTAATATCTCCAAGTTTGCAAATGACACTAAGCTGGGTGGCGGTGTGAGCTGTGAGGAGGATGTTAAAAGGCTGCGGGGTGACTCGGACAGATTAGGTGAGTGGGCAAACGTGTGGCAGATGCAGTAAAATGTGGATAAATGTGAGGTTATCCACTTTGGGGGCAAAAACACAAAGACAGAATATTATCTGAATGGCGGCAGATTAGGAAAAGGGGAGGTGCAACAAGACCTTGGTGTCATGGTACATCAGTCATTGATAGTTGGCATGCAAGTACAGTAGGCGGTGAAGAAGGCAAGTGGTATGTTGGCCTTCATAGCTAGGGGATTTGAGTATAGGAGCAGGGAGGTCTTACTGCAGTTATACAGGGCCTTAGTGGAATATTGTGTTCAGTTTTGGTTTCCTAATCTGAGGAAGGACGTTCTTGCTATTGAGGGAGTGCAGCAAAGGTTCACCAGACTGATTCCCGGGATGGCAGGACTGACATAAGAGGAGAGACTGGATTGACTTGGCCTGTATTCACTGGAGTTTAGCAGGATGAGAGGGAATCTCATAGAAACATAAAATTCTGACGGGACTGGACAGGTTAGATGCAGGAAGAATGTTCCCGATGTGGGGAAGTCCAGAACTAGGGCACATAGTCTAAGGATAAGGGGTAAGCCATTTAGGACTGAGATGAAGAGAAACTTCTTCACTCAGAGTTGTTAACCTGTGGAATTCCCTACTGCAGAGAGTTGTTCATGCTAGTTCATTGGATATATTCAAGAGGGAGTTAGATATGGCCCTTACGGCTAAAGGGATCAAGGGGTATGGAGAGGAAGCAGGAAAGAGGTACGAAGGTGAATGATCAGCCATGCTCTTATTGAATGGTGGTACAGGCTCGAAGGGCTGAATGGCCTACTCCTGTACCTATTTTCTATGTTTTCTATGTTTCTATCTGCTATTTTGTGCTGACAGATGAGCAGCCAAAAGCACGGCAGCCTTCCCGTGAGCCATCGACGTCTGGCCATGGGGCAGATGATGAAGGAGGGGTTGATCGTCTACTGCCTGAGCGTCAGAGCTCACCAGTCACACCGTGTGGGGACACAACATCAGGGGACGAAGACAACTTCGAGGGGTTTGAGGTCTCTAAGGCTCCTGGCCCCAGTGGCCGACAGCAACGCTGAGCGGGAGGGGAAGCTTGGAGGCCAGCTCTCCGGAGGGCGAGTCAGCCCAGTAGTCCTGCTCAAGGACAGGCAGACGTGGAGCTGGACTTGGTGGCAATGTCCAGGGAGACCTCAGAAATGTAACGCGAGCTCATGGGTGTATTGGCTAGGGTCCCCCAGAGCATAGACGCACTTGCTGTGTGTGGCGAAGGCCGCCTCATGCATTGCACGTGCATCTGAGGACTCCAGCGAGCCCATCCTTGGTCGCTCACAGAGGCAGATCGGCTCCAGCAGCGGCAGTGGCATTCCAGAGTGTGTGGCGTGTGCCATGGGTGATGTGGTCGCAATGATCGCATCGCAGGCACAAACTACGCTCCAGCTTGGTGATGTCATGTGGTCACTGACAGCTTCCATCCTCTCTGTCTTCCCCACTGTCCAACGGGGAAGTGACGATGCCAAAGCAGACCAGCAAGTAGTGGTGACACATCAATCTCTGGATGCTGAGGCCCAGCCCCATGTGAGTGACATTGGTTTCCATGAAATGGAAGGTGCTGTCCTTGCTCATCATGACAGCATTGCGGCTCCCACCACTGACTCTCCCACCATGCACCTTACGCAGTCCACACCCGAGCCATCAGAGATTGCTGCCGCCGATGCTGAGGCGCAGCAGTCCGCAGCCAGGCCTTCCAGGCCCAGAGCTTGTCCAGGGCGTCATCCTTGGCCGTCTGCACTGTCTGGCCCACTAACACAGCAGCCCTTAAGCAGCCTTGCTGTAAGCACTAAGGCCTCATTGAGGAAGAGCATCAGGCGTGGGAGGAGGATGAGGGAAAGGGGGGAAAGCACAGGGCAAGTCCCATTAAGGGTGGGACAACCTTGTAGAGATGTCCTGATGTATTGTGATGACGGATGTAAATAGTTGAGTTGAAGTAAGCCACTTTATTGTTCTTGAGTGCCTTGCAGCAGAACGCTGTTTATTGTATGGTTTTGTTTTGTGGGGGTTGGCTGTTTGTTATTTTTTTTAGTAAATTGTCACTTTAACTGTTTGCCATTGGTGTCATATGTAGAATTCCAAAGTTCACCGGAGCTGTGCTTTTATGGTGGCACATAGCGTGGCCAGTATTAGTTGCATCCCTCAGCTTCCTCCATTCAAGCAAACCAACCACTATGAGCTGTCGACGTACATCTCCACGCTGCCTCCCCGCGAATGGGGTGGCTGTTCAAAGGGTGCCTCGCCAGGCTCCTCCTCGTCATTCTCCTCTTCCTGAGGTGGACCTGCAATCCCCACTGGCGATGCCTGGCCCCTCATTGTGGCCAAGTTCAGGTGGGCAGCGGAAACATTTCAAGGACACCCTCAAAGCCTCCTTGATAAAGTGCAATATCACAAGAACAAAGAAATAGGAGCAGGAGTAGGCCATTTGGCCCCTCGAGCCTGCTCTGCCATTCAATATCATGGCTGATCTGATCATGGACTCAACGCCACTTCCCTGCCCGCTCTCCATAACCCTTTACTCCCTTATCGCTCAAAAATCTGTCTATCTCCGCCTTAAATATATTCAATGACCCAGCCTCCATAGCTCTCTGGGGCGGAGAATTCCATAGATTTATAACCTTCTGAGAGAAGAAATTTCTCCTCTTCACAGCTTTAAATGGGCGGCCCCTTATTCTAAGACAAAGGGCTAGAACCTCCACTTTTGTGCTTATCGCCCAAAAATGGGCATTATTTCCGGTGTGGGCGTTAAAAAAGAGTTTTCAGATCGCCGTCTTCTCGCCCATTCTCAAAACATCTAGTTTACATTTTTGAAAATGGCCGTTACCGTGAGCGATATCAAATGGGCGGTAGCGTTAAATTTTTTTGACCTTCTGCCGTAAAGTGTGGCCATCCTTAGCAACGGCATGGCAACGCTCGATTCCTGCAATTCAGGAGGTCAAGGGTCATCATGACATGCACAGATGAGGAGACAGAGAGAGAGGGAGCTCAGAGGCATTGAAAGTGTGTGTGGCTGTGGTGTGTGTTTGTTTGGCTGTTGTGGGAGGAACAACAGAGATTCACCACCAGCAAAAAGCTCACTAAGCACCAAGAACATAGAACATAGTTAGCACCGAGTTTTTGTCCAATAAGATATAACATGGAAGGGATGGAGGAGGCCCTGGAGCTGGTAGCCAGGAACACTGGTGGCAGAGGGCTCCCAGTAGTCCTGGAGTGCCACACTGCACCCCAAGGTGACGCACCCCCATTGCTAACCACACATGAGAGCCAGCAGCAACATCTTGCTTATGGCTCGGAGCACATTCCCACCTCGGGACCGTCCTCTCCCGTATCCATTCAAGCAGCGCTTCGGCTATCACACCCCCCCTGCCCCCCTCCCAATGAAGCATCACGTGAGGACCTCCTCGGCCAGGCGGCTTGGAGTCAGGAGGAAAAGGGGAAGGGATAGAGGTGGGGAGGAGAAGCAGGGGAAGGGTTGTTTTTTACAGAAATACTGATGAATTCAGACTAATGTTCGGTTTAAATGTTTTTTATCTAACAAAACCTTGTAGCACATTGGCTCAGATAGCTGCACCATTACATGCTGGTGATTCCTTAACATCAAAGGGTATAATTACACTTAACTTCAATCAACTTAAACTTTAACTGTCACCAAGGTGATGCCCACCATTGATGTATGACCTGCACACACAGCAGTGTGTCAGCCTTGTAAATAACACCAACATTCTTTCAGGCAAAGCGATCATTTATGAGCTCCTGATGTAAGGCTCTTGCAGCTATCATGCCACCATGGGCCCTTTCATGTGGTCTACAGGGGGGGGGTGGGGTGGGGGCATGGCTTCAGTGTCAGCCTAATTGTCTGGGCTGATGTCAGCGTCTGCCCCCTCTTCCTCTCTCTGGTGAGGTGGACTGTCAGACTCGTCAGGCAATTCTTGTCCCCTCTTGTTAGCCAAGTTGTGTAGCATGGAGCACACCATCACGAATTGAGCTACCTGCTCAGGGTGGCATTAGAGCTCGCCTCCTGAGTGGTCCAGGCATTCAAAGCACTGCTTCAGCACTCCAATGGTTTTCTCCACGATATTGCAAGTTGCTCTGTGGCTCTCGTTGTGTTGCCTCTCGGCCTCGGCATGGGTGTCACACAGGGGGGTCATCAACCAGGTGGCAAGGCCATATCCTTTGTCCCCAAGCATCCAGCATTGACCTTGTGGCTCATTGTTAAACAAGTCAGATACAGTGCTCTCACACAGATGTGAGCATCATGGATGCTGCCCGGAAATTGAGCATTCACTGCCAGTATAATTTGCTGGTGGTCGACAACCAGTTGGACATTCAGGGAGTGGAATTCCTTACGGTTCCTGAAAACCTCAGCATCCTGAAAAGGTGCTCACATCGCAATGTGTGTACAGTCTATTGCTCCCCGCACCTTGGGGAAGTTTGCAATTCTAGAGAATCCTCGAGCCCTCTCACTCTGTGCATCCCTGGTCATAGAGAAGCTGATCAAGTCCCTCCTGCGTGTATACAGGGCTTCAGTGACCTTTCTAATGCAGTGATGTGTGGCATGCTGAGAAAGTCTGCACATGTCGCCAGCTGTGACCTGAAAAGAACCCGAGGCATAGAACGACAGTGCCGCGGTGACTTTGACCTTAACGGACAGTGCAGTACTAATGGTGCTGTCAGGCTGCAGATCTGCCCTTATCAGCTGGCATACCTCAGTGATAACCTCTTTGTGGAAGCGCAGTTTCCGAAGGCAGGTGGTGTCAGGCAGGTAAGAATGCTTCTCCTTGTACTTGCGGGAGGTGTAATGTCCGGTCGTCCTCATCCGACTGTCACTTCTTAAATTGGGCACATAATGCAGTGGAGCGTTCCTTCGGTGATGTCGAGTCTGCTGCATGTATTTGGTCACCAAGAGACGGTGAGAAAGGACAGGCCCCATTGCAGTAGCTCTCTGCTTTCCACCGATTGCTCACAAACAAGGAATGTCCCGACGAACACACCTCTTCAATTCCATTCGGTTACAGTGTGGTCAAAATGTTTTGAGAGATGTTCACATCAACTCCAACGACCTGCAGAGTACATCCGAACTCCGCCGAGGTTGAAGCACAGCAGCCTTTTAAAGGACGCTGCATGTGATCTGGAACATGGCATCCATGTTCCGGTTAGTTCCACTTTTTGTGGGTGTTTTTTTGGGCGAGCGATATTGTGGGCGATATGTGTGCGAGGTGGTGAAATTGACGATGGCCGATCTCCATTGTGAACTTGTGGAATTCTCTACCACAGAAAGTTGTTGAGGCCAGTTCATTAGATATATTCAAAAGGAAGTTAGATGTGGCCCTTACGGCTAAAGGGATCAAGGGGTATGGAGAGAAAGCAGGAATGGGGTACTGAAGTTGCATGATCAGCCATGATCATATTGAATGGTGGTATAGGCTCGAAGGGCCGAATGGCCTACTCCTGCACCTATTTTCTAAGTTTCTATGTTTCTATGTTTCCATGACTGCTAGTTTGGGTAAATATGCTCTTTACGACAAAAAACAGTGGGCGGGCGTTAATATTGAATCTCGCCGTTAATTCCACGCGGAAAGTAAAGCTGGGCGATATTATGGCCGTTGAAATTGCCCATTCTGCTGATTCTGCCCCAAAACAGTGGGTGGGCAGTAATATTTTTTCTTGGCATTAAGCACATGGGGAAAGTAACACTTGGCGATAAGTTTCTGAAAATTGCCCGCCATTTTCCATTTTCTGCCAAAATGGGCGATATATGGGCGTTATACGTCATTTCAGTAGTAAAATGTGTGTTAAATGGGCATTAAGCATGCAAAAAAAGTCCAGGTTCTAGCCTTATGTCCCCTAGTTTTAGTTTCTCCTATGAGTGGAAATATCCTCTCTGCATCCACCTTAACGAGTCCCCTCATTACCTTAAAAGTTTCAATAAGATCATCTCTCATTCTTCTGAACTCCAATGTGTATAGGCCCAACCTACTCAACCTATCCCCACCGGCACCTGGGAATCCCTGGCCCAAGACCGCCCTAAGTGGAAGAAGAGCATCCGGGAGGGCGCTGAGCACCTCGAGTCTCGTCGCGAGAGCATGCAGAAACCAAGCGCAGACAGCGGAAGGAGCGTGTGGAAAACCAGATTATCCACCCACCCTTTCCTTCAACCTGTGACAGAGACTATAATTCCCATATTGGACTGTACAGTCACCTGAGAACTCACTTTTAGAGTGGAAGCAAGTATTCCTCGATTTCGAGGGACTGCCTATGATGATGATGATGGCCAAGTTGTGTAGCATGCAGCACACCACAATGAATTCGGAGACCTGTTGAGGGGAGTATTGAAGGCATGCTCCAGAGCGGAACAGGCATCGGAAGTGGTGCTTGACAATAAATATCTGTATAGTTCTACTGTGAATTAAAAACATCCGGGAGCTCATGCTGGTATAGCACTAGGGGTTACAAAAATATCATCCCTGGAACAATCAAAATTGTGATCATGGATACACCAGGGCACTTTAACAGTTTTCCTGCATGCCAATCCTTTCCTGATTAGAATTTAGATTTTACCCCCTCTCTTATCTCTCCTCTCCTGAAGACAGCAACTCATGCTGTGATACCATCTAAATTTAAATGAAAATCAGGGTTCAGTCACTGCATTAGTGTCACTGAAAATCATTCAAGCTCCATTGATCAGCAGGAATGCAGATATCAAACACATGAATTGTAGTTGCTTTTAAATTCATAATGACATTTACAGCATTGACACTTGATATTCTGTACAGCACTAATAACCGATACACTGGTGATTTCAATCTGAAATTAGAAGCTGAGCCACACACTCAATGCCTCAACTGTTATTAAGTGCTGTGATGCTCCTGCCCCCTAGTGGACCATATGCACATGTAAGTAGACCAAGGAAAAGTTTGGGCTAGACTTTCCACTTCACATTGCCCATACATATATCGTCCATATATCGCCCAAAACGGCCAGCTATCGCCCATTTTGAGCAAAAACTGGAAATTCAGGCTGGAGTATCGTTGGAAAATTAAGCCCCCAAGTTTGGGCTCACACCGCTGAGCTGATCGCTGAGGTGATCGCCTGCACATCGCCAAGTGGAACTTTCAATATATCGCTAGCACATCGCTCGCCGAGAATATCGCTGGATAATAATTGCTTTTCCTGGGCCTTCCTCACCGAACTGGGCACTACGGACGCCATTTTAAATTTCGAAGGAAGAGAGGAGGCAGCAAAAAAACTTGATCTTATATATTGTGAGTTATTTAAGGGTCTTTTACAGATAGATTCACTCACATTTATACTTATATTTAATTGTATTAATAATAGCTTAGTAGATTAGGCATTTTTTTACTAAAATGTGCATTTATAGCAAGTGAAAATAATTATTGATAGTGACGGGGCCTATGCTTTCTCTGCCATTACGTGTAACTGCTCACACACTGGTTTCTGAAAGGATCAATCGAAGAAGTGGCAGAATAATGTGGAGACAGAGGAGACAGAGGAGGTGAGCTTATAGCCAACAAAGGTACAAGGAAAAGCAATCTGACCTCAACTTGTCTGAAAATGCGTGTCTTAGGAGGCTGCGCTTCTGGAAGGAGGTCATCGATGAGATTTGCCAGCTCATCAAGGGGGATCTGCAGCCTTCCAGCACCATCAGAACTGCAGTGCCCGTTGAGGTAAAGGTTACTGCGGCACTATCCTTCTACGCATCTGGATCCTTTCAGGCTTCAGCTGGTGACATCTGTGTATCCCTCAGCAAGCCACACACTGCTGCATTCGGCAGGTGACTGAAGCCCTTTACACTCGCAGGATGGACTATAAATTTCTCTATGACCAGGGAGGCACAGACTGGGAGAGCTTTATTTTTCTCAAGAATAGCAAACGTCCCCAAGGTGCAGAGAGCAATAGACTGCACGCACATCGCCCTGAAAGCCCTTTTACAGAACACGGAGGTGTTTCATAACAGAAAGGGATTCCACTCTCTGAATGTGCAGCTTGTCCACAACCAAATAATTATGACAGCAAATGCTACATTTTCTGGCAGCATCCATGATGTGCACATCATGCATGAGAGTGCTATCCCTGACCTGTTTGTCAATCAGCCAGAAGGTCACGGTTGGATGCTGGGGGATAAAGGATATGGCCTTGCCAGCTGGCTGATGACCCCCCCAGCGTAATCATGTCACTGAAGCCGAGAAACGTTACAATGAAAGCCACATAGCTACACGCAACATTGTCGAAAAGACAATTGGAGTCCTAAAGCAGCACTTCAGATGCCTGGACTCTGGTGGCAGCCTACAGTACTACCCTGACCAGGTCTCTGAGTTCTTTGTGGTGTGTTGCATGTTGCATAACCTAGCTATAAGGAGAGGACAACAAATGCTAGATGGGGCTGCAGGTCCACCTCTAGAAGGAGAGGAGATGGAAGAGCCAGATGGCGAAGAGCAAGAGGAGGAGGAGGAGGAGGCTGGTGAGGACGTCGGGGAGGACAATCAGCCTGGTGATGTAGCTATGGTCCCACCACCCCGCCCCCCCCTCCCCCCCCCCCCCCGAAGACCAGTACCCCGTGGGAGTTATGCGGCTGCAAAGCTGTCGCATGAGCAGCTCATAAATGAACGCTTTGCATGAACTTACATTGGGGACAGTCACATATACAGTTACAGTTATGGTTAAACAAAAGTTGCATTTGCGTTGAGTTACGTTTTAGCCTTGCCTGCACTGGCCTGGCCTGTCCATTGTTGTACAATATTTTCAGTAATGCTTAACTTAACTAAACTTATGTTATTATAAGAGAATGCACAACAATTGTAAAATTCAGTAAAAAAATTTATTGCAAACAAAGAATTTAAATTTTTTTTTATCAATACCCCCCCTCCCCCCCCCCCCCCACAACTATGAACGCACATTAGCAGTAACAATTTAACACTTTAACATCAACACTAAAAAATTTAACATGAACATGAACATGAACAGAATAAGCTAACATTGCAAAAACACCCCCCCTCTCTACCTGCGGCCACGTTTTTCTCCGGATCCTGTAACCACCCCCGTGTCTTAGCACCACCCGCCCATTTTGCTCCCTCCAGTCCGAGATGACGCTGGCGTTCAGCGGGCGACGGACAGACTTCCTGCCGTTGTGGGAGTTTTGGAGTGGAAGACAAAGCTGCCGGTTCGTCTTCCGAGTCAAGAGGAAGTGTATTCTCCATACTCGCTTGAGTGCTTGGGGTCATATTCAAACCCAACACGATATCTTGGGGTGCAGCGCTGTGCTCAGCCAGCAGCGCATGCCGAAGGGCATTTGTTGCGGCGGTCTGTTCGCGCATCACTTCCAGGGTCTGCCGTGCTACCTCCAGTAGCTTGACTTACACTGCAGATACCTGTGAAAAGTCACGCGCAAACTGAGAGAATCCCTGGAGAAGCTCGCGACCTATCGCAACCGTCTCCGGGCACAGGGAGATCAAGCCCTCCAACTGATCGTCCGAGGGAGGCGATTGTTGACTTCGCTGACCTGGCCTCCGTGGGGTCGGCATGCGCAATATAATGCACCTTGGCGTTGCCGGCTGCACGCCGTTTGGTCCCGACCTCTTCAGTCTCAAATGAGATGACCGCAGGTTCATCCCCCTCAACATTTGTCATCTGCCATTGTTACAGTGGTGGTAATGGTGGTGTCGCACTCCTCCTCCTCCTGTTCACCAGGTGTTGGTGCTCAACCAGCTTCTCAGGATGACCTTAACAGCACATTTGAGCTTATTACAGAGCTTATTAGAAGATAACAGTGCACATTAATGAGGGAAGTTACATATCAATACATTTCACTACCCCAGAGAGCTGTAGCGGCTGCATCCCCTGCTTCTTATGCACAAAGGTTGCATGTACGACATGACATAATTCGTATATTGCATATTGCATTATAATTACAGGACATTACATTACTTTTTAATACTGTCTGACACATTAATCACGAGACGCATAGCTGGGCTCCGCCAGACCGCAGGTGATGGCCGAACGGTGCACCTCTGCTCAGCACAGTTGTTAGATATCTTTTTCTGCAAATGAGAAAAGAGCATAGCATAAGCTAACTGACTAGGTAGTATCATGGAGTCACGACAGTTTAAAAGATTACATGCTACAGCTTGACACATATACATCTCTCTATACTGCAGCAGCCAGAGAGACTTCCATCCCATCAAACACTCCCAGGGCAGGTACAACATGGGTTCAATATAGATTAAAGCTCCCTCTACACTGTCCCATCAAACACTCCCAGGGCTGGTACATCACAAGTTACATACAGATTAAAGCTCCCTCTACACTGTCCCATCAATCACTCCCAGGACAGCTACAGCATGGGGTTATTTACAGGGTAAAGCTACTTCTACATAGTCCCAGGTTCAGAGCCCTGTCCGGATCTTACATGGAGTTTATGTAATACATCTATGAATAACAAACTTAAATTCAATCCAGGAGATTCATTATTATAATTAAAATTTGCATAAGTACAATATAAAATGCAACTTACTTTTGCTGCAGCTACCAAGCTGTTCCAGCATTTCCGGCACTGGTCTGACCCCCTCGCCTCATGGGATGCCGAGGACACCACGTCAGCGATCTCCGTCCAAATTTTCCGATACACATGGGGTGGGGGTTTCTCGTGCACACCCCGAGTCAATTGTCCTCACCAGGAATGCACCTCGTCGACGAGGGCCTCATTGGCCTCGTTACTAAAGGGTTTTGTCCTCTTCCTCTCCCCTCAGCATCATGATGCATATGCATTTAGACATAAGTTTAAACTGTATATTATAATGTTTTATAAAGTGTAAAATATCTTTTAAGCCTGCTCTGTTCTCTTCTCTCCTCCACTGCCTTCTCAGTATTTTCTCTCTCTCTCTCTCTCTCTCTCTGCCCCTCCCTGTGCCTTCTGCGCATGTGTGGATGACCCCTGAGCTCCTGAAATTCGGGAAAACTAGTCACCAAGAAAAAAAAATTGCATGCGCAGAAGGCCGTTGCTAGGGAAGCTTTTGCCTTCCATGTCGCTGGCTGTTTTCTGGGCGCACGTCACATCGCCGATCTTTTGCATCGCCCATTTCACATCGCTGGCCTATCGCCAAGAGGAAAATCGCGATCCAAAAAATTGGCAATGTTCCAGCGATCGGTAAGGCTGAGATATCGTACATCACTGGAACATCGCCCATTTTTTGGGCGATAGCCAGCAAAGTGGAATGTTTAGCCCTTTGTATTTAGGCATGATTATATTAGTGTTTGCATTGCTCAGTGCAAACAGTTAACTAATTTTAATAATAGCTATATATTCTGTTTCAACTGCTGATACTCTCAAATTAGCTGGCTAATTTGTCAAATACAATTATTAATCAAAAAAAGTAATCATTACCTGATTGAATGACTGCAATTTGGGTGGA
Organism: Pristiophorus japonicus; assembly: GCF_044704955.1. Taxonomy (NCBI): domain Eukaryota; kingdom Metazoa; phylum Chordata; class Chondrichthyes; family Pristiophoridae; genus Pristiophorus; species Pristiophorus japonicus. The sequence continues at coordinate 65,890,710 of NC_091981.1, forward strand.
CTCATTCTTGCAGTTTGAGGTTCCAAATACTTGAAGTTATGAAAACTCATGCTACATATGTCATAACATTTCTGATTACACCATCCAGTGCAAACAATGTCAAATGCATTTGAGACGGTGATCAGTGAAAAATGTAACCCTGCCACAGAGCCTCGGTTCAATGAAGCTGCACATACTGTGTATAATTATTGAAGACTCCTCAGAAAATATAGATCTCCTCCGCTTACTCCCAGTCCATGCACTGGAAACAGCTACGTGCATTGGAGAGTGCGTTAAAAGGAGCGGCGATGTTCAAAATTGCTCAGCATGTGTCAATTTGGCATTGCACACCGATTGATGTCATGTTCTTGATCATTAAAATATTTGAAGCGAGCGCTGGCAATGGCTGACCAGTATGGCAGTCGCCTTGTTCCACACTAGAAGTGGGCGGAGGGGAGACAGCCACCATTTTTTTTTCAAAACTGGCCTTAATGGCTGGCCCTAAAGGTTTGAATTTCTAGGCCTTGATCTTTCCAGTGTTTAGCTTGAGTAAATTATGGCTCTTCAAAAACTAATGTCGGACAAACAGTCTGACAACACAGAGACAGTGGTGTGGTCGAGGGAGTTGGTGGAGAGGTAGAGCTCAGTGTTGTCAGCATACATTTAAGCTGATCCCATGTATAAAAGTCATGTTGCTAAGGGATCTCTGGAGCCAAAAACACAAAGATAGGAGGAGATGCCATTGTTGGAGATGCGCTGACTACGATTGAATAGGTAAGAGTGTAACCGTGCGAAAGCAGTCCCACTGAGCTACACAACAGAGAGGCATTGGAGGAAAATAGTGCGGGTTGACCATGTAAAAGGCTGCAGAAAGGTTGAAGGGGATGAAGAAGGATAATGCACTGTGGTCATGCCACATAGGATATTATTTGCAACTTGGATTAGGGCCGTTTCAGTGCTCTGGCAGGGATGATTGGAGCAATTCAAACAGGGAGTTCTGGAAAAGGTGGGCAAGGATTTGGGAGAATATTTAAAAGGAATGGGACATTGGAGATCGGTCAGTATGGACAGAGGATCCAGGGGGATTTTTTTTGAGGAGCAGAGTAATATTGGCGGATTTGAATTAGAGGACAAAGAGAGGGAAATATTTGCAATGCCTTCTAGGGTGTAGGCCAGGAAGAGAAATTAGTTGACAAGAACAGATTGGACAGGCATGAGAGGAGATAGGAAAGAAGCTAGAGACAGACATGGGTTCAGAGCTAGGGTACATAACAACATAAGAAATAGGAGCAGGAGTAGGCATCCTGGCCCCTCGAGCCTGCTCCACCATTTAATAAGATCATGGCTGATCTGATCATGGACTCAACTCCACTTCCCTGCCCACTCCCTATAACCTTTTATTCCCTTCTCGCTCAAAAATCTGTCTATCTCCACCTTAAATATATTCAATGACCCAGCCTCCACAGTTCTATGGGGCAGAGAATTCCATAGATTTACAACCCTCTGAGAGAAGAAATTCCTCCTCATCTCAGTTTTAAATGGACGGCCCCTTATTCTGAGACTATGCCCCCTAGTTCTAGTTTCTCCTATGAGTGGAACTATCCTCTCTGCATCCACCTTGTCAAGCCCCCTCATTATCTTATATGTTTTGATAAGATCACCTCTCATTCTTCTGAAATCCAATGAGTATAGGCTCAACCTACTCAACCTATCTTCATAAGTCAACCCTCTCATCTCCAGAATCAACCTAGTGAACCTTCTCTGAACAGCCTCCAATGCAAGTATATCGTTCCTTAAATATGGAGACCAAAACCGAATGCAGTACTCTAGGTGTGGCCTCACCAATACCCTGTACAGTTGTAGCAGGACTTCTCTGCTTTTATACTCGATCCCCCTTGCAATAAAGGCCAACATTCCATTTGTCTTCCTGATTACTTGCTGTACCTGCATACTAACTTTTTGTGTTTCATGCACAAGGACCCCCAGGTCCCTCTGGGGGATCCTGGGGGGGGATATTTGGCTTGTTAGGTCGAGGAACAGTGGAAGTAACAGTTGCATCTGAATGGATGGTCTCAATCTAGCGATAAAGAAGTCCATGAACTCTTTGCACTTGTTAGAGATAAGGGTGCAAGAAGTATAAGAGATGGTTTAAGGATATGTTTGGTAATTGAGAAAAGAACCAAGGGTTAGTTTTGCTCGACATGATGATCCTGGAGTGGTGGGTGGTTTTGGCAGAGGAGAATAAAGCCCAATAGCTCTTAATGTGGCCAGATCTGATAATGAATGGGTAAACCAATTGTGCATCAGAAATACTCAAAACTGCACCCCATGGACTTAAGGATGAGGAAAGAAAGCAGGGAAGATATCACGGGGAGAAACTTGGGGTGGGAGCTGTGGGGTGGGGGGTGGTTGGCGGGGGGATTTTAAGAATTTTAATGGAGAGGTGTCATTCGGTGAGATACTAGAAGGAGGAGAAGATAGCAAAGAGTAAGAGCAAGAGACAAAGTGCGATTTTGTGATACGGGCCACACCACCACAATGGCAGTTTGGACAGGGCAAATGATAGAAAGTATAGCCAGGTGGGGAGGCTTTGATAGGGAATAGGTGTTGATAGAGGGGTTCAATAGTGTACATAAAGAAACTATTTCCTCTGGTAGGGGAATTCTGAACAAGGGACATGAACTTAAAATTAGCGCTAGGTCATTTAAAAGTGAAATCAGGAAACATGTTTTGACTCAAAGGGTAGTGGAAATCTGGAATTCTCTCCCCTAAAAGGCTGAGGATGCTGAGTGAATTGAAATTATTAAGACTGACATCGACAGATTTTTATTAGGTAAGGGTATCAAGGGATAGGGATCAAAAATGGGTAAATTGAGTTGATGTGCAGATCTGCCATGAACTAACTGAATGGTGGAAGAGGTTTGAGGGGCTAAATTACATAGAATTACATAGAATGTACAGCATAGACAGAGGCCATTCAGCCAAACTGGTTGATGCAGGTGTTTATGCTCCACACAAGCCTCCTCCAACCCCTCATTATCTAACCCTCATGGCCCACTCATTTTCCTATAGGATACCCCAAGTCCAGCGAAAGTCACTATATAAATGCAAGTTCTTTCTCTGTGTGTTCACAATTCATACTAGTGAGAATGTTTGTCAGTTTTGATGTTTTCCAGAAACACGAGTATTAACATTAGGTTATATGAATAGTCAGGGTATTACTACCCACTATAAAAAAGCATCCCTAACTTTGATGAAGAATACACACCTAAAACATTATCTTCTTAGGCAATCCCTTGGAGTCGAGGATGACTTTGCTTCCACACTACCATGAGCTCTAAAATGAGGGTGGAAGATGT